>NC_050183.1:28719759-28927259 GCF_008315115.2 Sander lucioperca
ACATGTTTTTTTCTGTCTTTATTCAAACTACTCCTGCGTGCCAGGCCTTTTATCTGCTGCTGGTGCTTTTTTTAAAGGTCCCTGAATGCTGGCTCCAGCCTGGTATTGGCTCAGCCCAGCCTGCTGGAACAATTTTGCATGGCAGCCAGTCCTGACTGATTGCACTGCTTGTTAGTCTGTCTTTGATCATTAGGCGGAGCAATGTCACCGCCTTTAGTGTCATCTATTATAATTTGGCTTGTGTCACTTTGATCTTAACAAATATTCCAGTTTTTGAAGCCGTTGTTGGGCCACGTGCTGTGTACTTCAAGCTTCCCATTAGATGTTAGCCTGGTGATAAATAATTTACCTGAGTGGATTTTTCTCCTGCATGTTCCCTCTGCTAAAACCAAGAATACAGAATCCACAGCCAGGACGTTTAGAGTGAATGAGAGAGGGAGCGTGTAACATATAAATAGCTCATCTTTGTCCCTTGGTGGTAGCACCTACATCGGTCCAGTCCATATGGCCCTGTTAGTCTGCCCAGAGTCCAATTTCCACTGAGTCAATACTCAGTAGGAATTTTGTGATTGGTTATAGAGGACACAGACACACACACGTACACACACAGTGCGTGGCACTATCTTTGTGGGGACCCGTCATTGACATAATACATTCCCTAGCCCCTAACCCTAAACTTAACCTAATTCTAACCCTAATCCTAAAACCAAGTCTTAACCCTCAAACAGCCCTTTAAAGTTCTGGGGTCCATGCATTTTGGCCCCACAAAGCTGTCCGGACCCCACAAGTATACTGTATTCCCAGTTTTTGGACCCCACGAATATAGTTAAACAAGAACACACACACACACACACACACACACTGTATGGTGCAGTACAGTACAACCCCCCCTCTACAGACCATGCAATATGGTCATCGGCTAGTACTATGCTATATACAACATAGCAATATGCAGCATATTTATTATTTCCTATTTGCGTATATATTCTTGTAATTTTGTATTTAAATCTTATTTTTAACGTGCATTGTGCATTTACTATTTCCCTGTGCTGTATCATCACCAAGTAATATTCCTGTGTACATTGATTTAGCCAAAAAGTTCTTTCACACAATTGGATTTCTTGTTGTCCTCCCTAGTTGCCCAATAAAGCAATTGAGGACAGTGATCAGTTGCAACGCAGAACTGCGTTACAACTCATCATTGTGTTGGTGGTATGTGACTATAGTGTGACATTTAAGTATTGCTCTTTTGCACTAAAAAGCAATCTGACAGCAAAAAGCAGAAGATTATCTATGCATGTTCATTTATATTTATATATTCATGTTCTTGGAATATGAAAGTATGCTTTAAGGCGTCGTGTTACAGAGGTGGAAGCCTTTCAGGGAAATATCCGTACCTTTTGAAAGGGGACATTTTCTTGTAGCAACGCATTACAGCTGTTATTACTGCAAGGACGTACCCTACTGCAATTCATTTGTACTGTTAAAAGTACACTTTTTTTCTATGTAGGCAGACATCTTTACCTGATGTTTCTGTTTTCAGACATGGTGCACATCTTGACTTTTGACAAGCGGACTGTTGTTGTGAAGAGGGAACATTTCAACATGTGGAGAAATGTGCTTATCTGCTTTCTTTCCAACAGTGAGACTTTCAGATGAATATCAACCTCATGTCTGTGTGTTAAGTACAGAGCTGGAGTCACGTTAGCCTAGCTAAGCATAAAGACAGGAAGCTAGCCTGGCTCTGTACGAATTTTTTAAAAAGCGCTTACCAACACCTCTAAATATGCATTCAGATTAAGAACAGCCGTGCATTAAAACAATGGGGGTTGCATTGGTGCGGGTGTGTGGTTTCAGGGGCGGGTAAGACCATGAAATTATCCATCCATCTTCGTCCGCTTATCCGGTATCGAGTCGTGGGGGTAGCAGCTCCAGCAGGGGACCCCAAACTTCCCTTTCCCGAGCCACATTAACCAGTTCTGACTGGGGGATCCCGAGGCGTTCCCAGGCCAGGTTGGAGATATAATCCCTCCACCTAGTCCTGGGTCTTCCCCGAGGCCTCCTCCCAGCTGGACGTGCCTGGAACACCTCCCTAGCATCCTTACCAGATGCCCGAACCACCTCAACTGGCTCCTTTCGACGCGAAGGAGCAGCGGCTCTACTCCGAGCTCCTCACGGATGACTGTGTTTCTCACCCTATCTCTAAGGGAGACGCCAGCCACCCTCCTGAGGAAACCCATTTCGGCCGCTTGTACCCTGGACCTTGTTCTTTCGGTCATGACCCAGCCTTCATGACCATAGGTGAGGGTAGGAACGAAAACTGACTGGTAGATTGAGAGCTTTGCCTTCTGGCTCAGCTCTCTTTTTGTCACAACAGTGCGATAAATTGAATGTAATACCGCACCCATCGCCCAAGGTACTTGAACTCCTTCACTTGGGGTAAGGACTCATTCCCTACCTGGAGAAGGCACTCCATCGGTTTTCTGCTGAGAACCATGGCCTCAGATTTAGAGGTGCTGATCCTCATCCCAGCCGCTTCACACTCGGTTGCGAACCAAACCAGTGAGTGCTGAAGGTCACAGGCTGATGATGCCATCAGGACCACATCATCTGCAAAAAGCAGCGATGAGATCCCCAGCCCACCAAACTGCAACCCCTCCCCACCCCGACTACACCTCGATATCCTGTCCATAAATACTACAAACAGGATTGGTGAAAAAGCGCAGCCCTGGCGGAGGCCAACCCTCACCTGAAACGAGTCCGACTTACTTCCGAGAACCCGGACACATCTCTCACTTTGGTCATACAGAGATTGGATGGCCCTGAGAAGGGACCCCCTCACCCCATACTCCCGCAGCACCTCCCACAGTATCTCCCAGGGGACCCGGTCATACGCCTTCTCCAGATCCACAAAGCACATGTAGACCGGTTGGGCATACTCCCAGGCTCCCTCCAGGATCCTTGCGAGAGTGAAGATCTGATCCGTTGTTCCACGACCAGGACGGAATCCGCATTGTTCCTCTTCAACCTGAGGTTCGACTATCGGCCGAACCCTCCTTTCCAGCACTTTGGAGTAGACTTTACCGGGGAGGCTGAGAAGTGTGATACCCCTGTAATTGGCGCACACCCTCTGGTCCCCCTTTTTGAACAGGGGAACCACCACCCCGGTCTGCCACTCCTTAGGCACCGTCCCAGACTTCCACGCAATGTTGAAGAGGCGTGTCAACCAAGACAACCCCTCCACACCCAGCTCCACCTCCCGCACAAGTTCCGGCTCCTTCCCCCACAGAGAGGTGACGTTCCACGTCCCCAGAGCCAGCCTCTGCCGCCCGGGTCTGGTCCGTCGGGGGCCCCTGACCTTCACTGCCACCCATGTGGCAGCGCACCGACCCCAGCGGTTCCTCCCACAGGTGGTGGGCCCATGGGTTGGAGAGAGAGGTGCCACATAGCTTTTTCGGGCTGTGGCTGACCGGGCTCCGTGGCAAACCCGGCCACCAGGCGCTCGCTGACGGGCTCTCCATCTGGGCTCTCCATCTGGGCTCCTCCGGGCAGGGTCACTCTATCTCTACCTCGTTTTTTCATAGGGTTTTGAAATTAGTGATTGCCAAATGAAGCCTCATGAAGCTTCGTGAAGCTTGTTTTGGTGGAACGTGTGTACGTTCAAAAGTAGTTTTAGTCGTGCAACAGCACACTCAGATTGGTCAGATAGTCTAGCTAGCTGTCTGGGTTTACCCTGCAGAGATCTGAGGAGCAGTTAACCATAGTCCTCATAAATACGCCAACACAATGGAAGAGGAAGGTAATAGACATCCGGCACAATGAGGGACATCTGGCAGAATTTCTGGCAGCAGCAGAGCAATCCCCGAAATGAAACGTCGTGGATATAGACCAGGCCATCACTGAATGAAATACAAACAAGGAAGTCCAGTATGACCAATGGAGCTCAGCGTAAATTCTTGCAGGAAGACTTCTAAACTTAATCACATGTCTCTCTCTTCTAAAACTGAACAGCTGTTAGAGGCGTTCACTTTTATCTAACCAATCAGAAGTGGCCTTGAATTTCACGAGCCAATCACAGCATGACATCCCTGTTTTAAAGAGAAAGTCTCTCTCTCTGCTGCTCAGTTGTCATTTCAGGCTAAGAGCACAACCCTCCTTCTCCCCTTGCTCCTCCGGTCTTCATCTTGCACGGCTTCTGGTTGTTCCTCCGACAAGACGGCCGTCGGCTCCTTGGTTCAGTCTTTGGGTTCCTCACACCACCATCAGTGTCTAGACTCCATCGGGGGATCGGCTTCTGGCTTTCTAACCCCCTAAATATATATATCTTTTCATAATGATGGAGTCTAATCTCCAAAGACTGTACATGTCATATCATGCATTCGTACAATAAATCTTTGCATATCTGCAACGAAGTCTCTCCTGATTGAAATAAATCCATGAGGATTTCACAGCTCTGGAAAGTTATCACAGCAGCAATTATTTGATCTTTTGATGCAAATGGTACAAAAATGCTGTTCACATTATAATCATCTGCCAGGAATGTGCGCGGGCAAGTATTAGATTGGCCTTGTCCAGTGACGCTGCATTGCCTTCAGTGTTGTAGCCCCGTCCCTCTGGAACACCCTCCCTGCAGATATCTGCAATGCTTCTATCCTGGACATGTTTAAAAATCTCCTCAAACACCTGTTCACCACAGCCTACAACTTCTTGTACTTCCTTAGCTCTGATTCCCCAGTTGGTATTCTTCTCTGTCTCAGAATTGGTGTTGTTAGTCTATATCGAAATCCAGACAGCTAGCTAGACCTGTCCAATCTGAGTTTTCTGTTGCACGACTTAAACTACTTTTGAACGTTCACATGTCCTCAGGGTGTAGTGACACAAAGAGACAAAGTGATTGTCATTTGCATGTGTGCACAGGTGAGAGCATGACTTGTTTTACCTGGCCTCTAGGGGTGTAACACTACAAATATAATACACAACACATAGGACAAAATGCAGCATCTAGGAACAAGGAACAAGGAACAAGACGGGCATTGTCAATCAAACAAAAAACCCAGAGACAACCAAGGACTGAAAAACAGAACCAAGGTATTGCTGTAAAAAAAGATGTAAGGTCAAAATCGGGGTTGAAGCCAGGGAAACTGGTGCCCCTCAGTAGGCTTCTCTTTGTTTTAGGCGTAGGAGTTTGTCCCCAGCCCTGGCATCAAAACTGATGACCTCAATACCTGACACTTTCAAAGTTCCCATGTTTAGTGTTTGGCCATAGGATAATTTAGATTCCCAGTACAAAAAGTGTACTTAGGTTCGGAAACTGTCTCTTAATCTCCTTTTTGTGAGGCCAACGTGGGTAGTATTACAATTTATGAAACGGGTGATTGGATAAACTTTGTTTGAAAACACATCTCTATCAGTGTCAGTTTTCATCATATTTACACAGTAGTTGCAATTACCACAGGAAAAATTACCTTTAGGTTGATCTGGACAGCTTCTTTGCTATAGCGTGTAACAAAGTAAGGTTTCTGTTTTTACTTTGGTTTAGGATGTAGTAATTCATTCCTTTCAAGAGACAAAGCTCTATTGTGGCAAACTGTAGCAGCAATCTCGCCGTCCGTCACTCACATCTTCATGGTCAAACCAGCTGGCGCTAAAGTTGGAGACAGACACCGGCAACGTCTGCAGCAACGTCTGCTCTGGACAATGTCTGATTACTTAAATGAAATGAGCTGGTTTGACAATGGAGATGCAAGAAATATGCACTCATCCAGAATACACGACCTTTTTCCTGTATTTACTTTCTTGCTCCTGCCATAGACACATCTGACCAATAAGAAGAGGGAACGTTCTTGGATTACGCTTGAATTATACTTGGATTTTTCCAGGTGTGAAACGAAACCGAACCAAGGGGAAATCGCTCGAAGTTTACAAACTCAACAACTGATTCGGACCAAAGCGAACCAACTATAGGTGTGAAAACGCCCTTAGTCTCTGGATATGAAGGGATATTATTAACAAGCCATGGTGGGTGAAAACTGTCCGCATGCAATATGGTATTTTGGTCAGTTATCTTTCTAAAAATAGAAGTGTGCAAAAAGCCTTGGTCATCCTTAGAGATCTGTATATCCAGAAAGTTAATGACTTCTCAGTCGTACTCCAAGCTTAATTTAAGATTAACATTTTAACTGTTTACATAAGCATGTACATCTAAAAGCTCTTTCTCTACCCTGAAAAGAACCAAAAAGCATCATCAATGCATCTACCCCACCACAAAATGCTTTCTTTGAATGGGTTGTTAACAGAAAAAAATGTGTTGTTTCTCCCATAGTCCTAGACATAATTAGGTGCAAAACAGTTGTTGTCTCTAGGCAGAGGAAAGGTTACAGCTCGGTCACTCATTGGTTAGGATTTCCTGACCGGGACAGTCAGGAGTGTGTGTTAGTTTAGTAGTTGACAGGTAAATCAGCCAATCACATTTTGCTATTATAGTGGGCGGGACAGAAAAACATCGCCCTACACCTTCCAGAAGGCCGCAGCGATTGATTGATTGTAATACATTTTCAAGGAGAAGTAGGCATGTGGGGGATTTGAATGAATTAATGATTTTATTATTGTGTCATGCACACAGAAAGTATGCCCAAACGGGCTCACAAGACACCATTATTTATAAGAAAGGACCAGATACCAGAATAGCAAAACAAAATTTAACAAATGAAGCTTCTTTTCTTCTTTGCCATGCTTTAGAGACAAAAGTCACCAACTTATATATCTAAACAACCACTCCGTTTGGTCGTCATCAGTACACCAGAACATTTCAGGATTTTGAACAGACATTTCATGAAAGATATGTAATCTTCTCATCATAATATGGACAATACAAAAGAAAATGGGATTCATTGTCAACTTCTCCTAATTGACATAGTCATCGCACAACCTTTTATCTTTTGGGATATTTTTTTAAATCAACCAACTTCAAGGGCTGGATGTATTGGGTAACGTTAACGTTAGGTAACGTTATAGTTTGAATTACAATTATGTCAATTTAGCTAACTTTAGATATCAACCATAACAGTGTGGTTTGGAAAGACTAGGATTGCCACTGTTTGTTATAAATCAACCTGTGATTAAGCATATATGATACCACAATCAACTAATCAATCAGTTGTACCAGCAGGGATATAGCAATGTGCGTGTGCGCGTGCACACCTATGATATGTTGGTTCCTTTGTTTGCTGTGTGTCAGGGATTTTTGTGTTGCTGATGGTGTGTGTGTGTGTGTGTGTGTGTGTGTGTGTGTGTGTGTATATGTGTGTATGTGTGTGTACACACACATTGGAGCTGTGTGTCAGAGCTTGTTGTGCAGCATGTTAGAGCTGTTCACATCTTTAAAAAAAACATTATGACTTTGCGACGTTGAAGGCCCAGTGCCAGACATCTCAGTTCGCTACTGGTGTGTGTGCATTAAAGCCTTATGAAAAGATGGGAGTTTGTTGAACAAGTGAGCAGCAAAGTGTGTCTGCAGGATTCCTTTTGGCTTTCTGCCTTTACATTAAAGCTGACCCACACATACATCACGTACACAACAACCCTGCCTGCAGATGTGTTCCACTATATCCAGTCTAAGATACTTCAGAGCCAGATACTGTCACACTGTGCTGTGAAACGAGCCCCACAGCAAGAGTCTGCGTCAGAAGCTCTTGAGTAACGAGACTGTGTTGGCAGCCGTGTACTTTAGAACTTTGTTTCATGGCTCAGGCTGAGACTTCTTGTTTTTTTCCCCCTTATAAATATGAAGGAACAGTTGGTGGAATGGGCCCGAGGTAAAACTGCAGTTGACTTTTGAGAATACAAGTTGTTTTTCGGTGTGAAGACAGCCTAAAGCCGAGAAAGGTGCATTTA
Organism: Sander lucioperca; assembly: GCF_008315115.2. Taxonomy (NCBI): domain Eukaryota; kingdom Metazoa; phylum Chordata; class Actinopteri; order Perciformes; family Percidae; genus Sander; species Sander lucioperca. The sequence continues at coordinate 28,727,653 of NC_050183.1, forward strand.
CATGCAATATCTGAGTGTTGAAACAGACAGTCTGTGCATCAAATGAGTTCCTCTTCGACAGTGTTAGTTATTATTGACTGAGGGGATCCAGCTAGGCTTTGGTTTTGCTCATTGGCAGTCAGTCCAGGAGGACATGTTTGACAATTATGGAGAAAAGTTTTTTTAAGCCAGTTGGAGATAATGGGAGGTTTAGCTGCTGTCACCTGGATAGCCATGTGATCCAGTACATAGAGACAGAGCATATTAAAGGTCCAATGTGTAGGAATTTCTCCCATCTAGCATTGAGATCATATATCGCAATCAACTCTCTCGCACCACGCAGTTCAAAGTACGTATTACAGCTACGGTAGCCTTCACGCTTCAAAAAGCCGGTCTCTTGCTCTTTTCAATATCATTTTTCTTTTTCTGCGCGAAGAAGAAGACTCCTGTTCCTGACATTTGGATTTTGAATACGTGTGGTCCTCCATGTTTCCTTCTTCATACTTGCCGGGGCCGGGAAGCTACGATACCCATTAGCAGCACCTGTGAGTTTATCATGTGACAGCGAAAACGCGAAAGGCGGAGCAGTATGTACTGTATGTCCCTTACCGGCTAACGTATTTCAAGATGGCGCATGAATATGTACCCCAGTTCATGCAAATGCAAATGTAAAATTTCAAGCCAAAAGGAATACTTGGAATTGATGGTGGTGGTAAATATTCATGAAAAAAGACAAGTTTGTGAACAGGCAACACAGATTTTGAGAATGAACAACTAAACACGTTACACACTGGACCTTGTGTTCACAGGAACTGCCAGATAGTTTGTGCAGACCTTTAGTTCATCTGTTGTCCTTCATGATATCAGAAATTCTGTGTATACTGTCACAAACTGGCCCAAAGAATGTAAAGGTTATACTTAACGATATAATTTTCAACATTTCCGACATTAAAATGTCTAAAAACTACTATACATATTATATATATTGTGTTGAGTTGTGTACTACTACAAATGTTTCCAACAATGTTCAAACCCAGAGAAATCTGTCATTTTATTTAAGGTAACGGCCCGTTACATTCAGGCGCCTGTCAATGGCATCATTTAACCTCTGACCCCTCTATTCGCTCTAACTTCAGAGTAAACGCCAGATGATACGTCAGAGAGTGGTTGTTAATCACAATGTCACAGACGTACGGTAATACAGCATTTATTCTGCCACACAGCATCATTCTTTCATTCATTACATGTATATTATTATTCATGAATGATGAATGATTCATGAATATTAATTCATATTTCAATATCAATCAGCTTACTACCTTGTGCTATAAAGACAAGTGGCTCATGCCAGCAGCCAAGCTATGTGAACCAGAGTTTCCAATACATTGACTTATTTGTGACAATATTACCATTGACTGCTAGCCTTCAAATTCCCTCTGCACGCAATAGGATAGCGCTACAACCAGGCTGAGCAACGAAGAAGGTAGCAAAGCGAAGTGATAGATTCAACTTTTGCCGTATCCGGTCAGCAAAACTCCAAACAAATCTTCCTTTTTTAAGAATGACTTCAGTGCCGTTCTTTGTTCTTTTCTCAAAGAAAAGCTTATCTCCAAGTCTTCCAGAAGACCGCTGTTCCCAGCAGCAGCAGTCATAAGCCCGCCCACCGACTCTATACACGATGTGATTGGCCTGACTAGAGTTTGGTTTTTCCAGCTTGCAAGCCAACGGAGAGTGCCTAGACCCCCCTGGCTGCAAATAAAATTTGCTGCCGCTAGGGTGCGTCTAGATTTCTGGGCTAATTGACTGCAATATATTGATTTTTTTTCTTTTTTACTATTTACAATGGGTAAAATCTTATGTCATTGTTTATCAGACCACAAATGAGACAAGAATCAGCTAGCTACCTGGCTCGAGTTTCTACAGCCGCCAAATGAAGGTTCTTTCAGCTTTTACCAAAAATACAATCTATTTCTGTTTCTGTGGGAGACACTGTACACTACTGTTATAAAGTTACAACATTAAACACACTCATAAAGTTATACGAATAGAAACGCTAGGCTACCCCATGATTAAATTTGTCACGTAACATTAGCTACAGTAGCTGTATGGGTAGTCGACTCATCTAGGTTAGCAAGTTATGTAAGCTAACGTTACTTGCGGCTATTTCATTAGAATGAAATGACATAACGTGAATACACATGAACATTTGTTTCTGCCCGAGTCACGTCAAATACATTTTCATCTGCAGTGATGGTTGTTTAACAACGAAGACAACAACTCCCATGATCCAATGCTACTTCATGACGTCATCAAAGTCCGTCTTCTGGTATCACTAAAGTGAAAACAAAACTGGTTGGTCTCCAGTTGACACCAACCACTTCAGCCTTACAGGGACTGGAATGTGGCATTCTGACCCAAAAGAAATGCTTCTTAAATATAAAACTAATGGGTTTGCAAATGATATTTCCTTCCACGATCCACCAAAAACTAACTTGTGTTACACTCCTGAAAGTCTTAATCAATATACCACCAAAGGCAGCTAAACTCAATTTAGCAATTAACAAACTACAAGGTTCATGAACCAGATTGGTCAAAACCAATCTTCAAGCATCCATTTGTCACACTAAGGCTAGATCTAACCTCACTAAACCTGTTTGTGACAAACAAGGGAATGTAACAAGGAAATAGTACACACAAGATATTTACTTAAAACAAATGTAATTTATTCAAACTAAGGTGGACAAATGGACAATGGAATGCAAGCAATGCATAGTGTAGATGTGTGCTGTGGAAGTGTTGATGATGCAAACCAATAGAAGAGGATGTAAGGTGGATGTCAGTCATTGGAAAAGAGATTCAGAGTGAATATATGGGCCTGCTTTCATAGGCTGGAAAGAGGCGGAACGATGATTTTGACTAAAATGCTGCACACCGAGTGTGGCTCAGTTTCCCAGCTGATGTCAACTAAACATTTGTCAGGTGTAAATGAGGACTCTGTAAAACTCTGACCCATGCAGTACAGACTTCTACATAATATGACTTAAGGGCTAATAATGAGCTCTCTAACCCTAACCCTATCTGTCTTCAGTTCTTCAAACCTCAGCCTACTGTATAGAAGTGCTCATATGCAGACACCGCCTCAGATTCAAAGCTACTAACTGAAGGAGGGATGGGGTGAGCCGTCTACCAGGAAGAGGTTTTAATCACGTTTGCACAGTCAGAGATGGAGAGGCTGGATGTGAGTGGGTGTCTGCAAAGCAAAGGCACACATTGTTAGCACTTCTATCACAAACATGCCCTGTCTCATTAGACAAAACACACTCATCCGCAGCCTTTCTTTTCTGCAGATCTCTATTAGAGATGTGTGTGCGAGCTTGTGTTTGGGTTTTTCTTCTGCATAAAGACACACTAAACAGTGATTTCTTCAACACCAATTTCTGTTTTTCTTTCCCTAAGCAGGTACCGATGGGGGTTGGGGTGAGGGTGCAGGGGCTAACAATAGATCAGCACCTGCATGATTCCATTTCTACCCTATAATGGATGAGAAAGCCTGAGAAAATGAAAGACAGTGCACTTCACTGTGGAGGGAAACCCATCAGGGTGAATAACTGTGTAAACCACAGGGCGTCTTTGATCTGGGGTGAGGAGCACGGCTGGGTGTGAAAGTGTGGCGGCAGTGCACGTGTACCAGGGTGCATGGACAAGCCTCTGTGAGTAATAGTCTCAGTATGCTGAGATGTTTTCTGAACACCTTGTAGATACCACAAAGGTATACATGTTTATACCCGTTATAGTCTTCACTGTTTCATGCTACTAGATATAACAATGATAACCCAGACTGCGACAGAATATTAACCATTTATTAGCCCATGTCTTTACAGCAGTATGGCTAACATCAACGACAGAAGCTAAAGTTACCCACAATCCATCAGGTGTGTCTCACTACGGAATACAGAATAGCCCAAAATACACAACAATACCTGTTCTAAAGAGACTGTCCGTCCCACGAAGAACGACAGCATCAGTTCTTCCGCAAGAGCCCCGAAACGACATCTTTTTATGTTCCAGTGACAGCGCCTGTAGAGGTTGAAGGCATTTTAACGAGAGCAAAGAGGAAGTCAGGTGTGGTGGATCAGCCTGTTCTCATGAACCATACAAACGAAAAGCTACAAAAAGTAAAGCACTGTAATTCGTATGATTTCGACGTTTTTCTTTTTTTTTCTGTATGCACCACATTGACTGCCACAGTAGTAGTAAGGAAGGAGTTGGGGGTGGGCGTTAAAAACCATGACTTTCAAGCCAGGGAGCGAAGTTCGCTTCCTGGGGAAAACAAAAGACTTTCACCAGGAAATGCATGTTCCTTGGGAGTGTTTTAATCCAAACCACAATCTTTTTCCTGAACTTAACTAGCTGTTTTGGTGCCTAAACTCACTTTTTCATGCCTCCCCCGAAACGACCAGCAGCTCGCGGTTCTCTGTACCTGGCTCACAGTCACCTATTCTTGGGTAACTGAACCACCAACTACCGCTGACCTGACAGAGCACCATGCGGAGCAGCTCGGTAGCGGTTAAACACATCTACTAACTGCTTCTGATATGACTGAGCTGTGACGGAGGTCTGTAGCCGTGTCACGAAGCTCTGTAGCGGCTTAAACAACAAGCAACTGCTCTGTAGCACGGAGCTCTGTTGCCGACGGTCTCCTAGTTTTCGTGTGATATCATACATTTTAGTGTGCATAACTTATCGTACCACATCATACGAACCCGTTCATGAGAATGCGTTGGGTGGATGGATGGGTCAACAAAATATCAGAATATCAGACTCTCAGACACTGTGGTTTCCCGTTTCCTACTTTTTCCGACGGTCAAAGTTGATTTCTATTAACCTTCTGTTTATTATTGCAACCATGACAACAAGGGTCCTCTTACCTTACCAATGTAGTCATTCATTGCACACGTGCTCAGCCTCAGACAGGAGAGTTGTTAAGCGGGTCATCACCGCTGCCCTCTGCCCTCCCTGGTAGACATCTCCAGCTCCCGCTGCCTCTGCAGAGCCACAATCATTCTGAAGGACTCTTCTCATCCTGGACACATACGGTTTGACCTGTTGGCCTCTGGCAGGAGCTTCAGGACTATCAATGCACAGAAGTTTCTTTCGCTCTGCCATAAGCACACTTTTTTTCTTTTTTTCTTTAAGAACGTATTTATTAAATGTTGCAATGGTGTGCAAATGCAAATGCAATGGTATCATAGGATCATAAGGGAGAAAAATAAGAATTGTTTTTTTTTTTATATCTAAACTGGGGTTGTGCAATTAATAAAAAATGTAATCATGATTAGCATTTTGCCTGCTAATGATCACAAAAACAGAGTAATCGAGAAAAATTGTTATTTTGCACATTACGTTTTTGCAAGTAAACTCTTATTTTTGCCAAAAAAATCGTGATTATGATTTTTTTCCATAATCGAGCAGCCGTATAATACATTTGGTGGAATAAACACAAAATGTACACCCATTAGTACATATACAGTTGTGTTCAAAATAATAGCAGTCCAACATCACTAACCTCATAAATCAAATTTTTTGGTAGAAGTGATATTTCCACATGGCAAATAATTTACTAGTAAGTGTTGTAGAGTCATAGAAAACCAACAGACCCAACAGTCATGACATGCATGCTGCTCATTCTGTGTAATTTAATCTGTAATTGAAAGGGGGATGTTCAAAATAATAGCAGTGTTGTGTTCAGTTAGTGAGGTGATTGATTCTGTGAAGAAACAGGTGTCAGTTATGGCCCATATTTAAGGAAGGAAGGAAGCAAATGTTGTGCATGCTGGTTATAGTGCATTTCACACTGAAATACTCAGCAAAATGGGTCGTTCCAGACATTGCTCTGAGGAACAGCGGACTTCGATTAAAAAGTTGATTGGAGAGGGGAAAACATATAAAGAAGTGCAGAAAAGTATAGGCTGCTCAGTCAAAATGATTTCAAATGACTTGAAATGGCATCCAAAGCCTGAACGACGTGGGAAAAAACGGTCCACTACCATTCGAATGGATCGAAGAATAGTCAAAATGGCAAAGGCTCAACCAATGATCAGCTCCAGGAAAATCAAAGAAGACTTAAAGTTAGGCTATGTGAAGCAAAGCTATCAGCTAGAAGCCCCCGCAAAGTCCCATTGCTGAAAAAAAGACATGTACTGAATAGGTTGAAATTTGCCAAAGGACAATGCAGCAGACAATTTGTCTGACGACCCCCATGCACTGAATTCAAGCCACAGTACACTGTGAAGACAGTAAAGCATGGTGGTGCAAAAATCATGTTATGGGGATGTTTCTCATACTGTGGTGTTGGGCCTATTTATCGCATACCAGGGATCATGAATCAATACATCAAAATACTTGAAGAGGTCATGTTGCCTTATGCTGAAGAGGAAATGCCTTTGAAATGGGTCTTTCTACAAGACAATGACCCAAAACACACCAGTAAGCGAGCAAAGTCTTGGTTCCAGATGAAGAAGATTGATGTTATGGAGTGGCCAGCCCAATCCCCAGACCTCAATCCCATAGAAAACTTGTGGGGTAACAATAAATAAAAAATGCTGTTTCTGAGGCAAAACCCAGTAATGCAGAGGAATTGTGGAATGTAGTTCAATGGTCCTGGGCTGGAATACCTGTTCACAGGTGCCAGAAGTTGGTCGACTCCATGCAACACAGATGTGAAGCAGTTCTCAGAAATAATGGTTATGCAACTAAATATTAGTGCAGTGATTCAAAATAAAGTAAACCATTGAGACATTTTTCAGTTGATACAGTAAATGTTTGAGTTTGTAAAGAAAACTGCAAATACTGCTATTTTTTGAACAGCCTAATATTCCTTTTTCTTCACTTTCTGTAAAGGTATAACACAAACTTGATCAATTTTGGTCATGTTTTGATTTGAAATTGAATGTGCAGTGTTCCCAATGCATTGATATTATGGAATTAAAAGCTATTCTAAGGATTTTGAGCATTATTCACTTTTTTAAACACACTGCTATTATTCTGAACACAACTGTAAATTCAACTACACATGTCTACACAGATGCATCTGTGCATACGTCAAACCATCATCGCCAACCCACAGACTGTGAAATATTGGTAACTCTTTACTTGAAGGGGTGTGCATAAGACTGACATGACACCGTCATAACCAGGACATGACACCTGTCATTAACATGGAGTCTTTATGAATGTTCATGACGGTTGTCATTAAGTGTCTTTTGGTAAATTATGACACTTTCTATGCAAACTTAGCATTGTTTGAGATGTCTTTGTTGTGACCACCTGACTTAACCTAGACGACATAACCATAGTTAGACCAGTTAAAAGTAATTAAAAATAAGTGTTTGTTTAATTGCAATACCTTGTTTCGATATCAGCTTATTACATAGTTACAACGAAGATGGTAAGATAGTAAGCAGAGGTAAAATGAATGGTTCAAAAACACTGCAATGTGTCTCCAAACTTTAACTATTAGGACGAGAAGTGTGGATGAGCAGGAGGTTTCTACAGCACCTGCTACCAGCAAATGATGCAAAACAGTAAGGAGATATGACCCAAGTTACCTTAAATTTGGATTCAGTTGGAGCAGGACGGAGGAAGTAGAGCGTGGCTGTGGCTGTCAACAATATATATCGTTTTAGGAATAAACCTGCTTCCTACGTGAACTGTCCATAACTGCAAATCAATTTTAACGTGGGCCATAATGGCCATACTCATGTTTCTTTTTTTAAGGAATTTAACAGTTGTGGAAGACACATGATGTTGTCCTGCTGATAGGGGTATCAGATCAGAAAACACTTTATGTGCCGTTCTGGAGGGCATTGACAAACAAAGTATTTAGTCATTTAGTTTAGAGGACTTGTTGGATCTTAAAGCGTAACTCTCGCCAAAATGCAACCTAAGGTCTTTTTGTGAATGTACCCGAGTCAAACTTTCATTTAAAAGCATATTTAGGACGGAATCGCCACTTTTAAGATTTACCGTATTTTCGTTTTTCGGTCAAATGGCCTTTTGAATATACTAGCCTCAAAATAGCTATTTTTAACACTAAGAAGGCTCGATACAACATGAAACTTTGCTCGAAGTATCACCAGGGTCTCTACACATGAACTCGAGCATTGAGAACATTGTTTGTGTACACACAGTTTACTAAAAAGAAAGGTTTTGAACAACTCACCATAGGTCTTGTTGTTTCCGGCCGCTACCACCTCGGCAGTCGATGCGAATGAACGGACTCCATATGAAGCTCCTTTTTCAACTACAAGGTCTATATTGTTTTTCAATAACGACAAAACAAGAAATAATCCGTGCATTTATATGGAACTAAGCTTTAGGAGCTTTCCATCTTTACTCTCCTCCCTGTTACGTTTCGGAAATCGATTGTTTTTGACTGATAAAATGGCTGCGGCCGGAAATAACAAGAGCTACGGTGAGTTGTTCAAAACCTTTCTTTTTAGTAAACTCTGGGTACACAAACAATGTTCTCAATGCTTTCGTTAAGGTGTAGAGTCCCTGGTGATACATCGAGCAAAGTTTCATGTTGTGTCGAGCCTTCTTAGTGTTTTAAAAATAGCTATCATAGTAGTGCTCCTAGCACTCCCATTCAAAAGGCTTTTTGACCGAAAAATGAAAATACGGTAAATTTAAAAGTGGCAATTCCGTCCTAAATATGCTTTTAAACGAAAGTTTGACTTGGGTACATTCACAAAAAGACCCTAGGTTGCATTTTGGCAAGAGTTACGCTATAATGGCCACACTTGAAAAGAGCCAAAAAGAGAAGGTCAAGACACGATAATCATTGAAAAGGAGATAATGACAAAACAATTTCCTCTACAGTCTCTCCAATAGCTGTTGCACTTGGTTGTACACACACAAGTAGTTGTATACATGATTAAAAAGAGAGCATAGGAGGAGGAGACATTCAAATCTTGCATACTTCGATCACTGTGGATGTGATTGTCAGTTTTTGAAAGTGAAGTTGTCAGAATGCCTGTCAGAATGATATAAATACTGTATAGAGCCGGAACACTAGCCTCTGTTGGGTAGTTCAAGTCAAATGTGTATCATTTTCCTTACCTTTCTACAGAAAGGGTGTTTGAGATGCTGTTAGACAATGTGACTATGCTGCCAGTGCGGGGAGTGACCCGGAGCATCAGGAAAGGCCATAAACTCCTACTCTCCTCTGGTGCTGCAAATGTGTCACAGTGTGAGTATGATTAGGGCGTTCCTAAAAAAGAGGGCCCTGTTTTCCGTAAAACTTCCCTAAACAATTAGAGCTAAATGCTATGCTCACCATTTGTGAACTATTATGGTCAGCTTTCAGTACTTACTGGAGTTTTGTTCCACTCCCATGTTCTTGTTTGTACTTTTATTCAACAAAAAGCTGAACTATGCTGCCTTTAATCTATTACACACCTACGTGGTGTGAAAGAGACTTATTTCTAGTAAAAAACTAGTTTACTCCCACACACTGCCAGCAAAAGACATAATTAAAGAAACAAAGTTTTGGTCAGGTATTAAACACATAAAACAACTGGAAGTATTTTTATATTACATCTAACACTTACAACAACCAACAAGAAGGAGGTGGTTCGTACAGACCTGTTGGCTCTGTAGGTGACCTGCAGGGGGTCCAGGAGTGGGTCGGACAGAAGAAGTCTCTCAAAAGACTTCAGTACCATAGTGGCCCTTGTTTTTTGGGGAATGTGGATGATGGTAGAGTCTCGAAGCAGGCTGGTATGTGGCATGTCTTCAGTGAGGTGTTGAACATGTCTGTGAACACCGGTGCTTAATGCTCAGCCTGTGCAATACATCGACTGTATTCAAGGGTGATTGTTAACCCACTACGTTGGCGTAGATTTCAGGGGGGATGCAGGGGATATGTCCCCCCCCAATATTTAGCAGAGGTAGATTTGTCCCCCTCAAGAAATATGAAAGACAACCGACTCCCCAAAAGAGGTAAAAATAACAGTCCAGGGGCTCAAAACATGCATATATCCTTCCCAATGATTTTAACTTTGAACCTTCCAGTGCACGTTCATGTCTTTCCTTTCTCTCTTTCTTCGTGAAATGAAGCTGCCTTCAAGTGCGCTCGGAAATGTTTAGATCTTTAAACCATCTGATGGAAAACAGTAACTGTCTTTACTCATGCTACGTACATGTCTATTATGTAATTTATACTTCGGAGCTTATGGCTTTAAAAAGGTTAACAAGATGCACGAGATTCCTAAAAAAACATCCCAAAACATGTGTGATGTTTTGAATATGCAAAAGGTTTTGAACAATAAAGGAGATTAATTAAATGAGATTCAATCAATATTAAATTAGATTTAATTGAAGGTGCCCTGCCACACGTATTTCATTACTGTATTTCATTACTTTGTGGTAATATCTGAAGTTCTACCATGGACTCTGTAACATTTTTTGTGGAAAAAATGCCTTGGTTACCTTGTTTCAAGCCATTCTAGCGTGGTATAGAAAGCCTGCAGGAAGACTCAGCTCGATTTGTGCCAGTTTTCATTAATATTCAACGAGCTAAGCTGCTTGACTGTGATTGGCTAACAGCTAGCCAATGAGAGCCTGGCTATCAGCATTCTTTACCCAGCACAACTGGGCAAGCTCATGAATAGTAATGAGCTCAGGCAACACCACGTCAGACTGACCAGCTTTTGTAACTGGCCTGATTTCTCCGCTTCTTTTCAGCGGCTAGAGCTGACAGAGGAGGTAGCAGTTCATTTTCACATTCACGACATAACACAAACACATATGGACCTAACATTTTTCCAAAAATGCAAGTAAAAACGGTTTTGTGTGGCAGGGCACCTTTAAATTGATAAGAATGAAGGAAATTAAGGGTTGGGCGCTCCTGCTCCAAACCCCCCAGATATAATGTTGAAACAAAACCTACGCCTTTGAACCACTAGAAAACATTTCCCCACAGGTTCATTGATCAGCTGTGAGGGCTGTGATAGGATCTTTGTGAGCTGTACGGTCCACGTGTGTGCGGGTTTGTGTGTGCGGAGCTACAAAAACATCCAACTTAAGTTAATTAGATTATACCTGGATGTTTATCTCATGGACAGGATGTGCTTTTATTCCATTTAACCATGCTACAGTTCAAATCACAATTCCTGTGATGGATAAACAATATAAAAAAAAGAAGAAGTAATTAAATAAAAAATGTGCCGAAACAGACGTCAGACGTTGATGAGAAGATGACTATGTCCTTGCACATTCTGTCTCTTCTGTACTGCCAGTTCAATAGCACAGGGATTGACAACCACACATACAAACTAAAGCTTAACATTCCTTTCAAAGAAATGTCTACCAGCATGTTTTCTACCACTCTCTGGTATGAAGTCTTTTGTTGTCTGTTTGCGGTGTGGAATTGCTTTTAAAGTGCACAATGGCGGTAAGGTTAGATACAATAAAGTACTAGTGTTGTCAAAGGCTGACCATGACATTTGACTCTTGATCGGTCCGTCTTTTATACCAGTTTATACAACAGTTAAAGATTCAAGATTCAAGATTCCATTTATTGTCCTTCAGCAAAACGCAGCATTGTAAAGCATGAACGAAATTCTTTTTTTTTCAGCAGAATATTTGTTCGTACGACTATGTGATGTATTGCACTTGTAAATGAATAAATAGCATTGCACATTTGCATAGTAAAGCACAGTTTAGTGGTGTTTACCAGTTACCAAGTAATGTAAAAGCTGTGTCCCAGTTCAACTGCATTTAAAGACCGATTCAAAGAAATGCGGCCTCCTTTTAGCTGAATTTGGAGGACGCAACTGATGTAGCTTAGGCGACCCAGAATTCCCAGCATTCATTTGGGAAGAGGAAAGCAGCAGCAACAACAACAACATGTTTTGTACAACCTTTGTTTGCAATTTCATTATTAAATGTCAATCATTAACTGCAGATTTCAAATATTCGCAGTTTTACCAAAATTGGTGGCAAATCGAAACGTTGCTGCTAAAATAAAGAGTTGTACATAAAGTGGTAACATGCTATGGCATGTTTTTTTAGACACTAAAGCGTAATATTTTCATTCATCTGGTTCATTTAAAACAGGGACAGTGTGCATCAGATATAGCACAATGCTACTAATCCCTGTGTGTGTATTCAGGGCACGCATAACAATGTAAAAATTATAATTTTGAATACTAACACTAACAAGGACACCAGACAGACCAGTGCATATACATGCAGAGAGGTACTATCAGACTGTAATGACAACATGACTCATTTTTTAGCATTAATTTAATACAAAAAATGCTCTCTTTCTAGAGCCCCTCTTCTGTTCATGTAACTGAAAAAGTAGTTTGACCACATTTTGTTCAGCAATATATATAAACCTAGCACAAAAAGTAAGGAAATTTGTGTTTGGTAGATTATTTCTCTGTGGTAACAATGCTTTTTTGGCAATAAATCTTATACCGTTGGAAAGCCTGTTTAGTTCCCTTTCAAATGGTGCCCCATTTGTAAGGAACATTCATTTGTGGTATGAGCAGCAGCGCTGAGTATGTGGGTTGCGCCCATGAAAAATTTGCCAAATCTTCTCTGCCAATGCCAAACAGCTTATTCTGCCATTCACTCGTTTGGTGTTTGGTGGATTGGATGATTGAAGTTTGAAGAAACAAGACATATTGGCAATTTAACAATTTATTTCACAAACAGGAGCCTCAGTAGGATGTGGAAGAACCATACACAACCACAACAGCCTGGCACCTCCTCCTCATGCTGGTCACCAGCCTGGTGTGGGGCGGCATTTCCTTCACTGGAAAAACGAGGCTTGTCATCATTGGCGGCAATCTCAATGCAGAGAGATATAGAGATGAGATTCTCCAACCAGTGGCAATCCCATATCTCCACAGTCTGGGACCGAACTCTATCCTCCAAGATGACAATGCTCGTCCCCACAGGGCGGGGTTTATCAGAGACTACCTCCGGAATGTGAAGCAGTCCTGACCTCAACCACATTAAACACTTGTGGTATCAGCTTGGGCGTGCTGTTCGTGCCAGAGTGACCAACACAACCACGTTGGCTGACTTGCGACAAATGCTGGTTGAAGAATGGAATGCCATTCCACAGCAGTGTGTGACCAGGCTGGTGACCAGCATGAGGAGGAGGTGCTAGGCTGTTGTGGCTGTGTATGGTTCTTCCACACGCTACTGAGGCTCCTGTTTGTGAAAATAATAAATTGTTAAATTGCCAATATGTCATGTTTCTTCAAACTTCAATCATCCAATCCACCAAACAAGTCAATGGCAGAATAAGCTGTTTGGCATTGGCAGAGAAGATTTGGCAAATTTTACATGGGCGCAACCCACATACTCAGCGCTGTTGCTCATCCCACAAATGCATGTTCCTTACAAATGGGGCACCATTTGAAAGGGAACTAAACAGGCTTTCCAACAGTATAAGATTTATTGCCAAAAAGCATTGTTACCACAGAGAAATAATCTACCAAACACAAATTTCCTTACTTTTTGTGCTAAGTTTATATATATATATATATATATTTATATATATATATATGAAGGAAGGAAGACCTGCTCACCTGCTCTGGTTTAGTTTATCTCATGCATTGGCACGAGACCACACATGCACACGGGTGACGCAATACACAGTCCTGCCAACAGTGTCACACTATTCCACTGATCTACAGGAGGAGGCAACATACCAAGATGTGCTGCAACGAGCCAATAAAGGCAGAGCAGAAGAAGACTGCAGGCTAGTAATCATGGATGTAAACAATGATGGACAAGAAATACTTAGCACGGAAGGAAATGAGACCTCAAGGACACCTGATCCCACTTTGTTAAATGTCTGTTGCTTCGACTCCTCCACTCGAATGTCCTCTGGACTAAGACACGAGGACGGGAGGCAAGGAATCAGGGCTGCAATGTGTTTTGCTGAGCAGTGAATCTAAACAGAACTCTTATTTGTTCACAAGAAGACTTCACAAGCCTTTAACAAGACACTTGTCGGTAATACTTTACTTGAAGGTATCTACATAAGAGTGACATGACACTGTCATGAACACATGACACTGTCATGACACATGAACCCTAACCATAACTTGACCCTGACAGAAGCGTTATGTCATAAACGTTTATGACTTGTTTATAATTTTTATGACACGTTCATGACAATGTCATGTCACTCTTATGTAGATAACTTCAAGTAAAGTGTAACCTACTTGTCTTTGCAACTGGATGAAGACACTCTTCACATATGGCCACAATCATCAATAATGGAATCACTTCAAATTTTCACATTCTGACCCCTCTTATTAATTGGCAGAATGGTATCTGTCAAAAATGCAAACTCTTTAAAAAGTTAACCATCTCTTTACTGTGTTTCCAACTGGTTCCACTTCCTGGATTCAGTAATCACCAAAATTTACAAAGAACAAAATAATTGAGCTGTGACCCCTACAGATAAAATAAAAACCAAGCAGGACTCAAGGCAGTGACCTTTCACAATTACTGTCTGACCAAGCAATTACAATACATCTATTAATGGATTCACCCCAACCAACCAATCACCTCTTGGATATATATCAAACTCACCAAGTGTAACATATTAGTACCACTGTAAATCTCATTTCTATTTTGCTGGACTCTGTTGTGTTTATCTTTTACCTCTCCATCCAATTAATTAGATTAATTAATTAATGAATGAAAAGTCTGGAAGCCTATAAGAAGGACATGTATCTGCTTCTTCTAATGTCCCAGAGGGCATTTTGGCTTACAGACCAAACCTTTAATAGACAACTATGAAATGTAATGAAATTGTCAAAGTTCAATTCAGTAGTCACTTTAAGCAAGCAAAACATGTTACCAAGTGGGAAAAGCAATGTTAACATTGACTGTACAGAACTGAAATAAGACAAGACAGAACAGCTCTTTACACTTGAAGTGAACACTTTATCAAACCTTAAGCAGCCAGTGAAGGTAGTCTGGAGAAAGTTGTTATGTGTGATAATGATACATTACTGTGCAAAGGGCAACATATTGGTTCGGAGCCTCGAATGACCCCGGCTGGTTGCTTTTACTGCCTTTTTAGAACAATGTTCACTATTAGCTTTACAATGATAGTGTAAGATCCCATAAGACAAAACTTTATTCATCCCAAGGGAAATTGTTGGACTTAAATGTTATAACATTTATTATAATATAGATTGGTGGTCACATCATTGGTCTCATCGCTCTGAGACAGCTAAGCCAATCACAGTGATGGATGACAGCAAGAGCTCAACAAATGGAGAATCGGCTTCTTTAGGAAATGAGGCAGGTTAATAACATTAGTCTTAGCTGAGAGGTATGACAAAACCACAGGGCCTGTTGATGTATCATGTCTTATGGTTTTTTGGTGTTTCCCCTTCCTTCAGGTGTACTTGTGTTTGTGTTGTGTGTGGTTAGCCTGTCATGACTTAAACCTGCATGGGCCGACAGTGGATTGATAGATAGATGGATATCTGTGGATATATCTGTTAAACATGGTTCTGGTTCATGCCCTTTTCTGCAAAAATCAATAAAAAAGGTCTGTGTAAAAGGAGTCATCTGACCCAGATGGGCAGGTGGTGTTGATGAGGCAGTGTTCGCATGAAGTCAACAGCCCCATCTCTTTATCTGCTGGTAAGGAGCTTCAGGAGGTTAAATCAGGTGCAAAGCTTCACCCAAGATCTCCTGGGAGTAGTTGCTAGTGCAGCAACAAGTATACAATTCCTCACCAGCAGCCCACCCAACATTAACTACTGGCGACCCAAACCCAGCCCATGCACATGCCTGTATGACCCAATCTGACTGAAGCCAATTGGTAATGCTTATCTACTGCCCAAGACTATATTCATGTTATTCCTTCCTTCCTCAAAGATGAAGTGAAGTGCTTTCTCACAAATATAAAAATGCTAATCTGGCAAAGACAATAACGTCTATTAGCCTGGAAATAGTCTTCAGTTCAGGTGCCGCTGGAAATTTCGCCAGATGTCCTTAATTTTCGGCCGGATGTCCGTTACTTTCCTTTTTCTGTGTGTTGGCGTTCTAAACTCCGGTGGATTTCTGAGGACTATGGTTAACTGCTCCTCAGATCTCTGCAGGGTAAATCCAGACAGCTAGCTAGACTATCTGTCCAATCTGAGTTTTCTGTTGCATGACTAAAATAACTTTTGAACGTACACGTTCCACCAAAACAAGTTCCTTCCTGAGGCTATTTTACAGAGGCACCGTGGCTCCGTCCAGCGCTTAGCACCGCCCAAGACGAATGTGATTGGTTTAAAGAAATGGCAATGAACCAGAGCACGTTTTTCCCCCATCCAGGAATGTTGTGTGGACTAGCCAGACCTTCCTCGGCAGCGCTGTGGAGGAAGCTCTGGCAATGAGAGACTTGCCTAATATGGCACAGCAGCCCACCAGTACATACACAGAAACTATTAAAATTAAAGACAATACCAGCATGTGACAATACAGCATCTCATAATAATGAATTATTGCTTTACCTGTTTTTAAACCCAAGATCATCTTCACCTTTCAGAATATTCATTTGACAAATGTAGAACTCAGAATGTCATTCTCATGTGAACTTAACAGAATAGCACTGTGATCTACATACAGTAGCTCATGGGTTTTTATTATCTGTCGCCGCAACAAGGTCATAATGCAAAAATGCCTCAGACTCATTGGGAATTCTAAGAAGTTCCCATGGCCTAGCAGTTAAGACACCAACCATGGATGTCCAAGTTGGAATCCAGCCTTGTTGTACATCATTCTCCATCTCTCTCTACCTAGTTTCCAGACATGTCTCTACTATTACTAATAAAGACATGAAATGCCCTCAAAACACAATATATTTGAAAACAGCCAAACCTGACCCAAACCTAAAGCTCTACATGATACAATGGCCGGAATCTGACCGAGACAAGATGCGTTGTTGGGACCCATCGGGTAGCAGAACTCTAGGAGGTACTGGTGCTGGGGATTTAACTGGTTAACAGTGACCAGTGCACAGCAATGAAAAAAGGTTTTCAAGATTGTTTTTAATCAAAACTTCTTGTCTTCATGAAATCAAGTTAAAGGAAAGGCTGGCAGCATTCTATATTTTGTTATTGCCAACAAATCCTGTAAAAAGACCAAAACCAACAATGTTTCAGTTTGTCTCTAAATACAAAGATCCCAAGCCTGTCTTTGGACATAAGCTCAAAAATATAAGTAGGACAGTGTATGTGGGATTAAGTCAAAATAAATGCATTACAGTGTGTGTGTGTGTGTGTGTGTGTGTGTGTGTGTGTGTGTGTGTGTGTGTGTGTGTGTGTGTGTGTGTGTGTGTGTTTTGATGGTGATGAAGGAACATGTCAACCAGTGCAACAGTGTGGCTCACTGATGTGTTTTTATGATACATCAGGCTGTGATACACGCATACAGTACTTGTTCTAGATACATTAATTGTTGGTTTGAGTCTGAACATGGGATTTGATGAAACGAAAAGAAAATGTATCCTTTAAATGCAAACTTATTAAGTCAAGTCACACCTTTGTCAACTTTTTTTGAGATCCACAGCTAAGAATTATTACTAGTAGGTCACCAAGATACAGGGAAAACATTGATTATAAAGGATTTAAAGATATGGTTTCCACACACATTAGTAAGAATTTTAATTTGAACTATTGGCAGAAATGCAAGCGCACCGAGCTTAACTGAAAACACACTTCAAATGCTGGAGTTGTGACAGAGTTGTGAAGACTTCAATAACCCAAATTCCTGAAAGGTAACAGGAGAAAACTGCAGGTCTTTATAATATTGACTCATCAGCTTTGGGAACATAGTATAGCAGGATTTAATCTGGGTGTAGGAGGAATGGGTGGTGTATGGGATGAGTGGAGATGGGATGCATGGAGCCTGATGTTGGGATTTGGAATGATAAGAAAGCTGGGACTTTATCCACAAATCTTGCCTAGCACGACTTTAAACTGTGTTGTGATATGAAAAGGTGTGTGTGTGTGTGTGTGTGTGTGTGTGTGTGTGTGTGTGTGTGTGTGTGTGTGTTCGTGTTGTGTGAGTGGATGCGGTATCAGGCTGCTGAAGTGGAAAGCTTTCAGCCTGGTCACTAAGTGGAGTTGCAGCCCAGCACTGATCACTGCACTCCTCCATCCTCTTCTTCACTCACTCCTCTTATCTCTCTCTTCTCTCTCCGTGACCTAGCTCTCCCTCCCCCTTTTCTGTCTGCTGCTGTTTCATATTGTCTATCTGTCCATCTCTCCCCCTGCTTTGTTTTCTCTTTATCTCCCCCATCTCTCCTGTCCTTTCCATTTCTTCAGCCTTCACTCTCTTAAAGCCTTTTCTTCTCTGTCGTTCCATTTCCCCTCAGGCGTCTCGTTCTCTTCATCTCACCACGTCTATTTGCTTTCCATCGCTCTGCTTCTGGTTTTTTTTTTTACTCACTCTCTAACGTCTCTCTCGTCGCCCTGTACGCATCCCTTCAGCTGCAAACACACTTTATGATGTGCTGCTTCCATGCAGTTTCACTGCTTAGATGTAATGTACATTTATAGGTCACATATGGTGGTAATATAATATGCAGAGTTCTTTTTAAGGATAAGGCATGTATTATCTTATATATGGATTTTATATATTTTATGTATCTCATGTGCAGAGCCAAATCAAATATGTATGTAATGTGAACCAGTACATCAGTATGTGCTCTGACAGTAAGTCATTGCTGCTTCTGTGAACCTGTGTCACAGAAGGTAGTTTTTGGCAAATAAAGAGCTTCTAATTCTGTTCCAATCTCTCCCTCCGTCTCTCAAAGGACACTCCTATACTGTCGAGTTGAATCTCTTCCTTCCTCTGCTTTCATGTTGTATAGTTTGCTCTCTCTCTCTCTCTTTCTCTCTCTCTCTCTCTCTCTCTCTCTCTCTCTCGCTCTCTCTTTTTACTTACTCCTCCTCTCTCTCGTCTGTCTCCTTGATTACTCGTTGCTCTCATCCCGACGCCTATCTGCCAACTTGAATTAAACCACAATCTCAGCTGATGGGCTGGGTTTGTACAGCCCAATTGTGTGTGTGTGTGTGTGTGTGTGTGTGTGTGTGTGTGTTTGTGTGTGTGTGTGTGTGTGTGTGTGTGTGTGTGTGTGTGTGTGTGTGTGTGTGTGTGTGTGTGTGTGTGTGTGTGTGGCAACAACACATGGCATGGAGGATGCTTGAGGCTGGAAAGAGTTCCATCACGTTTTTCCACTTTAATGAGAAGAAATATATATAAAAAACACAAGCCAAACACTTAAATAGAAGTCCAACACTCTACCTCTACATGCGGACACTAATGAAGTGCCCTCAAGCAAGGCACTTAATCCCCAATGCATCAGAGACATTGTTATACGATGGTGATTACCCATCGTGATAATGACGAAGGACAACAGCTGCCTGCTGAACAGCACCACTTTCACTGCGAGGCAATTTAGCCTTTTTTGATTCACCGCTTCACTGTTTGCTTATTCTGTGTCGCCTGGGTTTGCTTCTTCTCCCACCCCAGTCTCTATGAATTACCTTCATATACATTTATTCTGAAGGGTGATCATTTTTTTAACGAACGTAACACCGGCCGAAGGTCTAGTGGCACAATAGGAAATAGTGGAACATTTATATAGGTAAAATGTAACATTTGCTCAATAATCAAAATCAGGGGTTAGGGTTAAGAAGAAGTTATCACAATTCATCCTGAGGGGAACATGAATGCGTGCTGCTAGCATGGGTAACAACAGCTTCAGATACAATAGCAGACAACTACATAAGATGCTGATAAACAGACTAATCTGGATATGCAGAATCCCACAACACAACAGCAGTCAAGTAACTTTTTCTTTTTAAAGATTATTTTTTGCCTTTATGTTTAGAGTTTCGAACGCCAACACAAAGTGGAAGGTAACGGACATCCGGCAGAATTTCCGGCGGAGTGGAACGTCGTGGATATAGACTAGTCCCTCGGTGACCACGTTACTAGAAGCTGTCCGCCTTATTCACCGAGGATTTGTTGATATGAAGGGGCATTCCCTTTCAGTATCAAAACAGCATTCATGTTTTTTTGGTAACACTTTACTTGAATGTATCTACATAAGAGTGACATGACACTGTCATGAACACATGACACAGTCATGACACATGAACCCTAACTCTAACCCGAACTTGTCATGACAAAAACCGAATGACACTTAACGACAGAAGTGTTATGTCATAAACGTTTATGACGTGTTTATGTTTATGACATGTTCATGACAGTGTCATGTCACTCTTATGTAGATACCTTCAAGTAAAGTGTAAAGTGTAAGTGTTAACGTTTTTTTTTACGTTTATAGCCATATAGATATCAATGCATTTTAATTAAATATTTCAAATAGTTTAGGCTACTTGCTAGTTGCTTTGGTCTGAGTCTGTGAGATAGTCACGCTTCTCATTTAAATATAGGCATATAATGCTGCGTTCCAGACACAATTTTTAGCCCCGTAAGTTACGACTTCAAGTCACGACTCACGACTTGGTAGCATTCCAGGCAAAGTCAAGACAAACCCTTCTAGCTAGCGTTAGCTAGCAGCTACCTACCATTGACGTTAGCTAGCACAAGCTGATACTAGCGATTTCTAGTTGGCAACATATTTTGGGCTTCATTTAATAAACATAACCTGTAGTAGTACATCATCGTATGTGTATGCGTATGTGCAAAATTTCTTTACGTTGCCTATTGTACATATTGTCTATGTATATTTATTTCTATTTCTCACTGTTAATTACCGCCGTCTGTACAGCATCAACAGGGGTCAACATTGTTGTTTATGTGTGTGACGTCAAAAACTGTAACTGGGAGTACAACGATCTGGTACGAGTTCACGGGTAGTAAGTTACGGGTTTGACTGCCGTTCCAGGGCACTTTCACGGGTAGAAGGTTGTGAAAACACGAGTTACGGGTTGCCTTGAACGCAGCATAAGTAGACAATAAAATAAGTGGGAATCAATAGACATGGCAATAAATAACTGACAATATAAAATAAAAGTACATAACATATTGATTTATTTATTGACCTAAATTGACTCATTTATATATTTATATTTATTCATATATTTATTTAGGCATATTTATTTATTAATTTAATATTGAATAAAATGGCATTCCATATTACCAGTGTATCGCACTGTGTCCTTCGTCCCCAGCAATCCTACCAATTGGTCCGAAAATGACGTAAACATATTCTTTGTAAATCTTTGCAATCATTCCCTGAAAGAACCAAGCAGTCCTGTCTTGTTGCATGGTCCAAATTTTCTTCAAAACTTGGCATTTTAAGCACGTAGCTTGCTAGTTTGAAGTTTGTTGCTTTTTTCCAGAACGGCAACAGAGTGGAAGGTTAGGGGCAAAGCCTGACATTCGGCGCGCTTAAGCTTTATCTTGTAAATGTACTTTCGTTGATCCAGACTAGGCGCATGCTAATGTTCTGAAGGAGCACTGATGGGAGGGGTTTTGTCATTCCTCATATTTCTTTTTTTTTTTTTTTTTACTTGCAGCGATGGACTTTATAGGTTGACCTTTGGCCACTACCACATCATCTTTCTCAGGTGTCTCTTTTTTCTGATGATTGTTACACATTTGTGTACCACTAGTTCACCACTGGAGCTCTGTGATGCCATTACACACTGTTACCGAGAGATTTGCGATGCTACTAAAATGTCTTTACAAGTTGGCCTAGTTTATCAGAGAGCCTGGTGGGGATACATCACTAAATGGTTAACCAGCCTTAAGAGATGAGAAGGCAATGACTAATCTCTCCTCCAGGCAAGGTGCATTCATCTGTCGGGAGGAGCCTGGAAATCCTTCAGAGCGTCTAGTCTGTGTGTGCTCACCAAGCAGCTGAGCATTACATGTTGGACGAAGAGTCAGCGCTCAGTTGAAGCCAACGTATGGAGTTTTTTTTTTTTGTCAGCCTACACTTTGCTTTGATGGAAGGTATAATGCTTTAGATTCAAGCGGTTAACATCACGGCCTGCCACGGAGCCTAGCTATAGAAAGCTTTACTTAATGTACTGTATGGTCTGCTTCGTCTGTAAGTGGCCAGAGCACTTAAACTTCACTGACACTGAATAGCTTCTAATGGGGGTCTGGGCTATTGCTGCACCGTTAAACCCTCTGCTAGCAGCTCTCATCCGTAGGAAGATTCCGCCGACGAATGCTCAGCTTTCAGTTTGGAGCAGGGCAATAAAGATGGTCAGGTCAGCCTGGGAGCCTGTCATGTCCTTACAGCTGTTAAGGGCCACACATTTTAAATGCTACTTGAAATTATTTTATAATTCAAGTAGTTCGATACCAATTTAAAAACCAAAAGTCCTCTTGAAAATCTTTTTGAAAGCAGTCATAAAAAACCATAACAGGATTTCATTCTTGTATAAAATACTTGAAAGCAATACTTGATTAAAAATCCTTTTAGAATATCACTCGAGTAAAAATCTAAAGTATCTAATATTTACTGTACTTAAGTATCAAAAGTAATGTTCTGATATTAAATGTACTTAAGTATTAGAAGTAAAAGTAAAAGTAAAACAAACTTTGATTATGAACTTTATGGCCAAAGGTGTGTAATGTTATCTTCATCACCACTGTCGTCGGGGTGGTCATCGTCTGTTACCATGGCGGTAGAGCCTGCACCAGGTGCTTCCATGACAATATCATATATATATCATGTCATTATGCTTCCTCCTCTTCTTTAGTTTTGGCCTATGTTTTTTTTTGCTGCTTGGCCACAAACAGGCATCACGTCACCAACTGGAATGGAGGGTGCATTATCTTGGCAATTTAGGAGCAATGATTCACCAAACTTCCTTTTTTCCAGTCTAATAAATTTCATCTGATTTTATTTTGTAGTAATGAGTAACTAAGATGCTTAGGGGAAATGTAGTGGAGTAAAAGTATACATTTTATTTTGAAATTGTAGTGGAGTAAAAGTAAAAGTTTACGGAAATATAAATAACGAAGTCAACTACAGATATGTGAAAATTCTACTTAAGTACAGTAGCGAAGTACTTATACTTTGTTACATTACAACACTGCAGGATTTAAGCGAACACCATAGTAAACAACACACACACACACACACACACACACACACACACACACACACACATTGCATGATGACATGGTAGATTAATGGCTCAATTAAGACATTTTAAAATAAATAATTTATGAAGCACTCATTTTTGTGCACAAGCACAAAATGGCATACCCAACATAAATGCCTTACTGTTTTCAACTCTTTTGGAAACAGACAAGATCTAGGACTCTTCTAAAAGGCAACCCTCATTAACAATGTCATCGATTCAAATTACAAAGACAAAAACACAGAAAAGAAGCAATTTCTAAGTGAGCTGATTTTATTGAAGCGTTGTAATTTGTTCCAGGTGTCAGGTGCACTAAAGTTAAAAGCAGTTCTTCCAAGTTCAGACCGAGCTCGTGAAACAAGAAGCATAAGCCAGTCAGCAGAGTGAGTCTGATAATGTCCCTCTGAGTAACAAATAAGTTCTGTAAGGTAGTATGGTAGTTTTCCAACAAGAGCCTTTTATATAGAGATACAGATACAAACCCTATTAGTTGGTTTTTTTTTTGATTGGAAATACAGTATATGCTTGTAGCTGTGCCTGCTGAGCTTCAATACTGTTATGAAACGTCCTATCATCCTATCATCTACTGGCTTGATGCAAAATGCACTTTTCAATGGGGTTCCAACACCATGTGTCCACGCATGTCACGAGACCCCCAAAGTGTGACAAGAGACCAGTGTGACACGTTTTTCTCTTCCATCCATCAGAAAACGTGTGTAAAAACAAACAGACTTGCAGCTGGACATGACATCCTATGGGGTTCGCTGTACTATAGAACAACCTCCAGCTAGGTGGCCATCCCCGCACACAGAGAACCTAATAAATCTACCTCGCTGTCCGACATGGTTTTTTTTCTTGCTATCGCTGACCTGGTAGCACGCAAAGCACACTACTTGTCCTGTTGTTGGCAGCAAGAACCAACAGAAAAGCCTTCATGTACTCCCATCATCTGAGGATGTGAAGTGGACCCAGTGGAAGTACTTTATTTTTGAGTGAAATGTCCGAACAACAACTCGTTGTTTGAGGAAATGTGTCACGTACTAACACTCAGATGCGCTGTGATCGTTGCTTGTTGTTTCGGAATATGTTGAAAACAGGAACAGAGGACGCTGCTCTTCCTGTGAATGTCTATGCCTTATATATTTTCACAAAAAAACTATTCATTCATCTTTTGTCTGCCCTGAGCGCAGTCACGGTCACGGTCTCACTACTCGCTGTGTGTCCGATTATTATTAATCATTTCAAGACTTAAAGCAGCCATATTATGCTCATTTTCAGGTTCATAATTGTATTTTAAGGTTGTACCAGAATAGGTTTACATGGTTTAATTTTCAAAAAACACCATATTTTTGTTGTACTGCAGTGCTCTCTCTCACTGCTGCAGATCCCCTTTTCAGCTGGTCTCTGTTTTAGCTACAGAGTGAGACCTCTTTTCTTCTTCTTCTTCTGGACTATCTCTGATTGCACTGCACATGCCCAGTAGCTCAGATGTAGATCATGTCAGCTAGCTAGCTCCATAGACAGTAAAAGAAAGGCTGTTTCTACAACTTTGGTCAGTTACAAGGCAGGATTAGCTGGGAGACTTCTAAATGAGGGCGCACATGGAAGTAGTTCTTTTGTAGATTGTGGTGAACTTGTGTGTGTTGTAGCAGTGCTTTGCTATTGAGAACGAGGTAGCATGCTAGCGTTAGCATGCTAGCGTTAGCCATAGCGTTAGCATGCTAACGCTACGAGCTAATGGTTGCGGTTAGTCTGCTCGTTTCGGCTTGTGACGTCACAAGCCGATTTTCAACAGCTCACCCAGAGACTGAAGGCAGGACACATTCAGAAACTGTATCTCACTCTAAACAGCATGGATGGATTTTTTTCAAAGTTTGTATGTGTGTGGAAGCACCAGAGACACAACATAACACCCCAAATCCCAGAAAAAGTGATTTTTTCATAATATGGGCACTTTAAGTATTTGTGCCTATCTTGCTTGTGCATGTTTTTAAATAGCATAAATGGACTTCTTTACGGAATGCAGTTCCATAGAGGGAGTCTCTTGATAAATACTTTAATTGTTCTATGATCTGTCTTTCATCCTTCCAGCCTTTTGACATGCAGCAGTTGTTACATTGTGAACCCTATGAAGGCAAATCTTTTCCAGATATTACCTTTTCATTTGTGAGCACCCAAACCATATGAAAAAGTAGCCTTGTTTTGTTTGTGATGCAAAGAAAAATCAGAGTCAATAGTAAGCTTCCAGTGCTTTATGACAGGTTGAAGAGTTGTTTTTGTTTGTGAGGCACAGGTAATCACACATGGCGGGAAAGCAAAATAACGAGGATGGAACAAGACAAGACAGTAAATAACAAAATAATACAGGAATTGACAAAATATAACTGAAAAAGACAAGATACAACAACATGATCTTACGAACAGGAAGTAGACATGACAGTAGCCCCCAGCCCCAGCTTTCCTTCACGGGTTTCACGCAACTAAGGTGGAAGGTGGGATGTACAGTATCCTCATTGTCCTAGGATGTTTTAACCTGACAGTTACAGGTACAGAACATACGAGATTAAGCATGGAGGGGGAGATCTCGGGTTTGCCAGCCAGACTTTTTGACCCTCTTACTAGTGGGGGTGGAGGATCTGTGACTGTCAGCTGCCCTTTTGTAGGCGCAGAGTTGCGGAGAAGAACCTGCCGGGCTCTAGTCCAGGTTTGGCTGCTGCGGGGCACCAGGGCCTGGGCCGACAGAGCCCCCACTTCCCTCTCCAGGCCAAATTCCAGGTTTAAAATGGAATCGGTTAGCCGCTGTAGCTGTCTAGTGCAGTGGTTCTCAAACTTTTTTCAATAATGTACCCCTTTTGAATTGTTTCTTTAAGCCAAGTACCCTCTGACCAGCGCTAATCATTTTTGGTAGAAAAAAAAGTCTATATAAAGAGGAACAGTACAGTGCTGTCAGCGATAGATTTACTAAACAACAGCCTTGTAACTGAAAAAAACATTTAAATGCTAATGAGAAAAACAAACTGTAAAAAAAAGACAAAACCTTAGAAACAGATGGTAGAAAGAAGGTAAGGCAAGAATAGAATAGAATTTCTAAAAAAAACAAAGAGGTTCGAACCACATCTATATTCTGCTTAAACACTGTTTCTTTTACAAAATGATCCTATAACGCAAGATAGTTTGCAGAAAGTTGCGTCCAATATTTGGTAGCCAGTAACCCTGAAACCACAGAACCCAACTGTTGTGGTTCCAGGCAGGCAGGGAGAAGGTTGGAAACGAGGGTTTATTGAACAAAAACACAAAAATAAACCAAGGGAGTCCTGAGGCTTCAACAGGCGAAAAACTATACAAAAATCAAGACAAAAAGGAATCCAAAGAACAAAGGGATCCAAAGAAAAGGCACCAGGCTAAAACACGCTGAAAAACACACAACTGACACAAACAGACACAAAACAGACACAAAACGATGTGACAAGAGACAAGGGAGACACAAGGGCTAAATACACTGGGTAATGAGGTAACGAGGGGCAGGTGACACAGCAGGTGAAACACATTAGGAGAGACAGGGTAATCAGCAAAGGCGGGAAAACACAGGAAGTAAAACTGTACAAGACAAGAGAAGACAGAAAACCAGACTATCAAAATAAAACAGGAAACGGAACATAATACAAAACAGGGAACATAACTATACACAA
Source organism: Sander lucioperca (assembly GCF_008315115.2). Lineage (NCBI taxonomy): Eukaryota > Metazoa > Chordata > Actinopteri > Perciformes > Percidae > Sander > Sander lucioperca. The sequence goes on from NC_050183.1 coordinate 28,754,501, forward strand.
CAAAATATACACAGACCACAGAATACAATAACCACAACAGGAAACATATAGAAATAATAATAACAGGCAACACAGGCAACAGAAAAGTCCAAAACCACAACACCAACACTCAACAAAATCCCCATTTAACCCCTTGTCACAAGCAACATCACTACAGTAGAAAAACATATTGTCACCATTAGTTGGCAGTGCAAGCCACATCAGACTGACTGGAGTATAATCTCAAGACATTGGATTTATTGATATAGATGTGAGGAAATAATTAAAATGAACATGCTAAAGTGTCTTAATATGATAATGACATTACTAAGAAGTTACATGTTTTTAGGAAATGTGGGTGTAGGTAAGGAAAAGTGTAACTGTGCTCATGTCAAATGTGTGTGAGTATGCTTGAGTAGATAATCAATGGTGCTCTTTGCAATATGTGTGTAAGCTTGATTAGATCATTACCCTTATTGTTAACACATGATGAGCTGGTATTGACAGGTTACATCATTATGGGACAGTAGAATAGTATATTAACTGTCTGATTTAGGGAATCGGGGCCATTCTACGGAGCCCCAGGGTGAAGTAGGGTGGTCCACATCGATGTGTGTGTCATGTAATCTTTTTGTTTTAGTCCTTGTATACTTGTATGCAAGTTGCTTTTATTATTCCATCTATAATAAACCACCTTAAATGAGAGAAATGTTTGTCTTCTGTCCTAACCGACCAATTGGAACCCGCCATAGATATGATTACGGTTTTCTTATGCTGCCTTCTTGGTCAGGCCTAAAGATTCATGTTTGCTGCTCTGTCGAACTCATGTTGCAGTACTATTGACTAGAAAAAACACATTTTGTCATATTTTGATGTGCTGTATTTGGAGCACTCTGTTTCTAATGAGATGTTAGCCACCTCATTCACACCAAACAATCCTCCCTTCATCATGACACTGTTGATGCTGTTTTTTAAGCTAATGGAACGTAAAGAGGGCACAGGTGACTTGCTGACATGAGTGCTGTTTGTGGTGTAGTAGTGACCAGAGTACACACAGTGAAGAATTTCAGTGTGCTGTGAGGAAGTATCAAACCAGTCATCAGGATGATTGATTTGACCTGTGCGTTACCCTTTATAAGCCTTGGGCTTTACTTAGGTTGTTTGATCCAGAGATTGATCCAGGCCACATTCAGACTAGATAAAGAGAAAACGCCAGTCCTGTTAAGACAGTTGAGACAGATTCAACTTTTAGATAATGCAAACCCGACATCACCCTCCGGTGGCCAATCATGTAAGCGGCGATCAGACTTGTCAGAGTGTTTTGAGGTGGTGTGAGAGTCCCGTACAGGAAACAGGAAACATCACTGCCTCTATCGCTGCCACAAGTAGGTTTTTCAACACCAAACACATTGTGGGATTAAAGAACACAACAGGACGTCACAAAAATGGGCCGTTTCAGTGACACTCCCACCTGTCCTAGCCTCCTTGCACTGGCTTCCAGTCCAGTCTAGGATACAATTTAAAATGCTGCTGATGGTTTTTGAAGCTCTTCACGCCCTGGCCCCCAGCTACATAGCTGGTGTCATTCATCCCCATGTAGCCCCCAGGTCCCTCAGATCCTCCAGTCAAGGTCTCCTCCATGTCCCACGGTCCCGGCTTAAGCAAAAAGGTGATAGAGCTTTTTCTGTTGCTGGCCCTCACCTGTGGAACCAACTGCCACCTGACATCAGAAATGGCCGTTTAATTACAATATTCAAAACCAGGCTCAAAACTCCCCTATTTACATTGGCCTCGCACCCCGCCCCCCCCCCCATGTTTTAATTGTCTTACCCTGCTATGTCTGTAATTAAATGTTTGTCTATTGATGTCGTCTTAGCTTAAATCACTGATCTGTCAGTGTATTTATTTTATTTTATTGTTATTATTCTGTGGTTAATGCGCTATGTACAGCACTTTGGTCAGTGCAAGCTGTTTTTAAATGTGCTATACAAATAATTTTTACTTACTTACTTACTTACCCTGCGGCAAATAGCAGGAGCCCCTGAGGCAATGTTAATGCGGCCTAATAGTGAAGAAAAACAGCAACTCTCCAGTATGTAGATATAATAGATGCTTTCCAACTCGTGCCAACACATTAAGTGGGTTAAAGTGGAACTCCAAATTTGATTTCAAAATGTGATTAACATTTGGCTGGAGGAGTGTCCTTAACATGTTTAATCATGTATCAGAGGTGGCTTTGCTGGGTTTTTGTTAACTGATGTTAAAGTACCATCTGTGCTCTTGTTACGTGATGGCTGAGGGTCATTATTGTGGAAATGAAAGAGAACTAGATTACCGGTTGGCCCTCGCGCTCCACTAAAAACAAAAGGTGGCTGTGCTTTTGAACTGGTGGCTCTGACACTGTGGAATATTATACTGCGTCTCTATGTTTCCATCCACTTGTCAATTCTGAAGTTCGCTAAAAACATTCATGCTAATGAAGCCGGTAAAATTCAAGCCAATAAAAACCTGTGCGTAATGACATCACAAGCTACATGCCTACAGAAGACACCCATTTATGTACAAAGATGATGTACAAGTTCCACCCATCACATTAGATCTGCCTATGCCTCTGTGTTGAATTTAACTGTCATCTTTACATACCTCACACATTTTGATTCTATTCAGGGTGCTGAATGCTTTCCCACACCATATTACTGACAAAAACAGAGTCAGATGTATTTACTTCCATTATCATTTATGAACAAAGTAAACATGCCAACATGGTAACACATGAGCGAGTCATCATAGCGTCTAACATTGTAAATATTCAACAAGGCAAAGAAGTGGCACTGCTTTGCTCCGGGGTTCACTGCTTTCTTTGAACAACAGGTTGTTTATCCTCTAACTCCAGCTGGAAATATGTCATGTGTCTTCTTAGGTTAGCTGTGTTGCTGAAATATTGCAAATAGTGCATGGTACAGCATCCATGTTCTACAGTATGACTCATATACAGCTCTCTCTTCCATTCCCCTTTACAATTCAAAATGAGTCCATGTGAAAGGGTTACAAAATCAGCTCTATACTCAACGCAATTTTAAGGTAAGGCACTCCAATTTGACACAACTTATTGATGGCATTTACATTTCAATAATGTTTGCCCAGAAAAAAAATCACTTTATAGCCTGGGAAACCGCTGACGAACTTCTGGCAAATTTGAGATTTGCTCTGCAAGTCAGTCTGGCCAAGAGCCCATTCAAGCCCATTTCTATTTTTTCCAAATCCAGGCATCAATCACAACCGTTGAGGCGGGCTTTACACAATGACGATAGTGCAGCGACGGCAAGCAGCTTCTTGTTTACATTCAACATGACGGCCACCTGAAGCGCAGCAACCGGCAACCCGTTGATGCCGCTGTAGCTGCTATGTCACCCGGATCGTTGGTCTGATTGGTTGAAGGACTATCCAATGCGCCCAGAGGCATTTGAGCGGCGTCCGTTTAGTGACGCCCCTTTGGAAATGGGCTGCGAATGAAGCTTGCCCAGACCCACTCTCAGTTACAACTGAGGATGGTCTGGTGTCAACCAGGCTAATCACTCTAAGGACTCAATGGACTTTAATTATAGATAATACCTGAAACAAATCTACATACCTGTAAATTTTACTTTTATTTTAACATTTGATCAACACAAGTGACTCCTTAAAAAACAGGTGCAAAACATGTCTTGATAAGGCTCAGCCTTTAAAGGGATATATCACTTTATTGGAACAGCAGTTATGAACAGTCTTACCTCTATCTATTGTCATCTAAGCTAGCGACCGACCACTACTGTCCCTGTCATTTGCTGTCAACATTACAGCTCTGCAGGTGTCAGGCTCCTCTTTCACTTAATTTTAAGGACAGTAGTGAAATGTAAATGGCCATCAATCAGTTGTTCATGTTTAATTGGTGCACTCAATTTCTGATGTACTCAAATTATGAGCCGTTAATAAATTAATTTTACGTTTTGCATGTTGCGTCATGCATAGATATAATATGTTTTTCACTTTACTTAACTTTACATCTCTCCTTGGTGTATTCAGGAGGGCAGGCAGCTAGCGGGTCAAGGAGAGATGCCTACGATTTGAGACAAAAATGAAATCTCGCTGAAAGCATGCAGGAACTCATAGTGCACCTTTAAACTGTGATGACTGTGAACTGTGAGTCCACTGAATGTGATACGAAACAGTTTGAGCCATTGTGCTCCTTGATCTTGCTTAGTTTAATTAACCACTGCGAGAAGAGTGCTGCATGCTCAGACACACATCTTTATCCTCTTTAACACACAGATCCTACAGCTCCTGTTTCTAACACTGATCAGTTGATGCAGTATACACAGTGTATTCAGGGGGCAGGCAGCTAGTGGATCAAGGAGAGATGGCTACGATTTTAGACAAAAATGAAATTGCGCTGAAACCATGCAGGAACTCATAGTGTACCTTTAAGTAGCCTCCAGACAGACACAAGCAGTTGTCTAAGCTGAAAGCCGGTGCTCAGGCAGCTCAGAGAGTTCAGAGATTTTTGCATCAATTCTGAATTGTTCAGATAAAATTACAATGTATATAAGAATTAATTATTTTTCCACCCTTACTGTTAGATGTTTTAAGGCTAGTCCTAAATTCATAACTTGCTGGGTCCCCCAAGGGAGTGTCCTGGGGCCATTATTTTGTATTATTAATTTATAATTTTATATTAGTCTGCTAATGTGACCTTTGTCTTTATGTGGATGGTTATTGATGACATCACATAGAGCTAAAACAAAAGTAGAGGATGGGTTAAGTATTGTGCTGCAGAATATTACAGTGGCTCTCATAGTAAAACGTTGTCCTTTATTTTGGAAAACCCGGGGCCATTGTTTTAGGATGTTGTATAAAGACAACGAAATGTCCTCAATTTTTAGATAAGGTAGGTCTGAAAGTAATTGCAGCACATTAATTATGAATGATAATCAGCTCTCATGGGAGGCCATGGCACTGAACAAGACGTGTCCAAAACAAGCTTCATACTGCTCAAAATAAGCTTATTAGGGTTATATTCAAACGACCTCGCTGGGCACATCTGGACCCAACACATTTTCAAAATCAAAAAAATATTTTTTTCCTCCTCCATAGCCATAGGAGAACTGTTTTCACAGGCTGAACAAATTACCTGACGTTGATGTGTAAAAGCGGTGGAATGTCCCTTTAAGACAGACTAAACGAAAGTCAGGACATCTCATCCATTGCTGTATTGATCTTTTTAAAGTGTTTCTCCCAACTTTATGGAAATGCAATATTTAATTGTTGGAGTGCCCCTTTATTTAAAGAGAATTTTGATTGACACGACGGTGTCTCTGCCTATTACATATGTTCATGTTTTTCCAATTTGTATGGCTGAAACTTTAGGTATACCAGGGGCCAAACAATGGTTGTCAACCACAGATCAGTTCCTTATAATAATCACTGAAATGCAAAATTGACCTGTTAACCAACCTTCCATAAACTAGGCGGTGTAATTGCTTTATGGGAACTTGATAATTTGTCTGATGCCATCCATGCTCAACAAACCGGAATATCCATCCATAAACAGAGTGGAAGCATCTCTCTCCATCTCTGCAGCCGGGCTCAGTGCCCCTGCTGTCCGCTAGAGGGCGGCACTGAGGGCCCGGCGGTGAAACAGTCCCAGGCAGGCTGGAGTGGAGAGCCGCTGAGCCGGGGAGAGCAGACAGACACAGCGGAGAGCTGGTGGAGGGAAGAAGGTTGCCTCATGCCGCCGGGCTTTACCGGGAATTAATCACCTGACGTCCAGCGGACTCTGTCGGTTCCGGAAGGAGGATATTACAACACAACAAAATGCATCTTTTGGGGATTTGGACGCTGATGGCGGCTCTGCAGGTAAAATATCATTTTACACCAAGTCAGCTCGGATTCGTGGAGGCTGCTGTCGGATACACAGATTGATGCCCGTTTAGAGAAGACAGGGAGAGGAGAGGAAAGGAAAGGAAAGGAAAGGAAAGGAAAAGAAAAGGGGGACAATGTATCTGATTTTGCCTGCTTCATTTGACTTCATTTTTAAGTCGTCACTATCCTCGACTAACGTTAAATACCGGCCAACAAAATCAGCCTCTAACGTTCCCCACATAGCCTAACGTTAACGTTACTGATCCCAGACCTGCTCTGGTCTGGTTTCGCTGCACACGGACCGATATATCAAACAAACAGGGACGCAGTGGAGCCGGATGCTTCCTCCGCATGATCACACAGGAGTTTGGGATTTAATAAAACGCATCTTTATAGGATAGAAGAGAGGAAGGGAGAGCAGAAATAAGCGTTAATCACATCCAGCCACCCTCGGGTGACAGCATCTCATCTACAGTATGACACAATGAATGTTGCTTTGTGTTGAAATCAGATGCTGGACTTTTGTTGGGCTAGCAATCCAGTTAAATAGCCTTCCATGAGTGAATCAAACCCCGATACGTAGCGTGTCTTTTCCCTGCGCGGAGCATCCGCCAATCTCCATTTAAAAAAATGGCAGTTTTATTGCAACGTTAACCGGGCATATGTGTTGGAGCAAAGGTTTAAGACGTTCTCCACTTCGGCATCCTGTCTATTCAGTCGTGCTAGCTGCGTTTATTTCTCTACCGTGGTGTTCTATGCCAACGTTCAACTATATTTTATGTATTTCTCTTGGCCTGTGTGAGAGTAGACATTGTGTGATTGAGATAAAGTGTTGCACAACAACACCATTTTCAAATCATGTCACCTGCTGCCCGGTTGGCACTAAGCAAGCAGAAATGTCACATTTTTGAATAGAGTTTGGCGTGCAGGTTGAGAGAGAACAGGACTGGGGTGCTGCTGTCTGGGCCACCTGCTGTTCAGCCTATTCCCAGAAGTAAGACTCGAACTCTTAAAGGATCAAACCAACGTTTTTCCTCGTTTGTTTGAACTCACTATGGAGCTTATATTACTGCTGTGGGACTTCATACAAATGTATTAAGCAAAATGTAAGACATCTATAAAGGTATGCTTTGAAAAGTGGTCAGTAGCAATGTCATGGGATGCATGACGTTAGATTAGATAGAATTTATTAATCCCAAATTGGGAAATTTCAGTGCTACAGCAGCAAAATATAAGACACACAGAATATACAAGAAATAATAAATAGGATAGAATACAAGAACTATTTAAAAAATATGAAAGAATGTAAAAACGTATATACGAGCGGCAAATTAAGTAAAAACCTATGTTTGTGCAAGTTGCACAAAAGCGCACTGCTGTGCAGGGAAATGATTGTTCCTGTATATTTCCATGTGTGAGCCTCAGAGGTGGGATGGAGCGTGTGAATGCAACTCGAGCAGGATTTAATGACTACAGAAAACGAGGTGATCCACACTATGTGGCCAGATCAATGGAGAGGACAGTGCTGTGCCAAAGGGTCAAATGTCAGGTCCTAGAATAATCCCATCCTCCAAAACAGCAGGGCCAGCACTGTCAAGGTCTCATCTTAAATCCCCTAAAAGCCTTCATACATTTGTTATTGTTGCTTTTTAGCTTTGGTTTTGTTTCATATTTATACCCGAAGACACTTTTACTGTATGCTACTTGTTGTGGGAAGTATGCATATCAGGTGTAGTGATATGGTTATTGATTCAGTTATCCATATCTCTGTATCTCAGCGTTTACTGAGATAAATCAGTGAACATTGTTTAGGTCTGTAGAGATAACCTCCTGTTTCCCAGAGCCTTTAGTCAAATCAAGGATGGATGATGGAAGTTGATTAAGGTTTGATGTTTATTCTCCTCCCTTGTGATCATGACCTCCTGTCTGTTGACCTTTTCACCCAATGTGGGGGTGGGGTTGGTAGGGGGGTGGTTGGGGGGGGTTGATGCAATGTGAATCCTGTACTTAAAGGGTAACTTCTGTATTTTTCAACCTGGACCCTATTTTCTCATGTTTTTGTGTCTAAGTGACTGACGGGAACAACATATTTTGGAATTGGTCCAGCGGCTAAACAAGCTGTAATGTAACGTTAAACCTTCAATTTGCATCCACTAAAAGTTCTGTTTTTGCCGCCGACAAGCTCAGATTATTGTTCTAAGTGTCTGACAACATTACGGAAAGGATCCCTACAGAGATAGACCTCTTTGTTAAAGAGTAAGATCCTTTTAGTTTAACATGAAACAGCCCCGAAATCACCATCACCAAAACCACCAGACCACCAGTCATTTTATTATCGAAAAACACAATTCATTCAAAGTGGACAGAAACTAAATAAAACTATCAAAAGCCGTGTTGGTTCGTCTTTCCACTGTTCCAACTATCACCACTCTGGTTTGTAGGGCTGTCCTCGACTAAAGAAATTCTTAGTCGACTAACACTTATATGATTTTGTCGATTAATCGATTAGTTGATGTAATCGACAGAGCTGTGCTCTTTGAGAGGTGATTAAGACTAGAAAAGCACAATATAAATGTAGTTAATGAACCATCTGTAAAACTGAGTTCTCCACAATTAATCCTGCAAAAGCACCACTTTAAATCTTGTGCTTACCAGAAATGTGCTCATAAGTTTCTTGGAAATGAGTAATTAAGCATGAATAAGCATAAAAAATGACTCATCAACTAAAGAAATCTTAGTCGACTAAGACCAAAACGACCGATTAGTCGACTAATCGACTAAGAGGTGGCAGCCCTACTGGTTTGCTTGCAATAAACCCTTAATTCACCCATTTACATGTGGAAATATGCTGGATCTATACACACTAAAAGTACTGATTATTTACATGGAGTCTGGTGGGTTTGGTGATGGTGATTTCGGGGCCGTTTCATGTTGAACAAAAAGGATCTTACTCTTTAACAAAAAGCTCTATCTCTGTAGGGATCCTTTCCATAATGATGTCAGACACTTAGAATAATAATCTGAGCCTGTCAGCGGCAAAAACAGAACTTTTAGTGGACGCTAACTGACGCTGAACATTTGTCCTGTAGGGTTACATTGCAGCGCAGTTTACGGCTGCAGGTTACAGTGTTCTCACTCAATACTGGACCAAGATTTTTGTTCACATTAGTCACTTAGACACCAATGCATGGGAAAATAGGGTTGAAAAATACCGAAATTACCTTTAATAATAAGTGCCATTCATTTGTCTAATTGGGAACTTTAAAGTAAGCAAACCTTTAACATATACATGTGTGTATATATATATATATATAAATGTTTATATATATAGAGACGTTTCTCAACAATGTCATCAGTGACCCCAGAATGACTCGGAGCTAATCATATGATCAACTTGAGTTGTTTTTGTGTTATAAAATGTTACATAAATTAGGCTAGGAATGATATCTGAACAAATCCCTCTGTAAAACGATTCAAAATATAGAGAGGAATGAAACTGGAAAGGTTGGTGTATGTAAGTGCTAATAAAGTGGAGATTTCTGACTCAGAGTTTGAGAAATCCCCATTTTGAGAAAACAGCCTTTAAAGCTATGGATTATAAAATATCAAGACATTTTGCAAGACATTACAGGTGAATAGGGTAAAACATTTTAACTAACAGATATCAACATGAAACCTCCCCAGTTCATTACTTACATTAAAACATATATGTGTATATTACAAGTTTTCTGAATGTTTCATGTTTAAATATACAAACAAGGCATCATCTACTGCTAACTTTTGGTGAATTTAGGAGAAATATACATAGGCAAAGTAGGGTAAAATAAACATCTAAATGTGTATTTTGGATGTTTTTTTTTCCTATAGTCCGAAAGAAGACATGCTATAGAAACAAAATTTCTGAAAACTGATGGTTTTGCCTGTTGTCTCCCCTAAAAAGCTGCATTAAAAATGACTCAAACCAATCATTCGAGTATCGAAATAGTTGGCGATCCATTCAGTAGTTGACAATGGATGGATTCATCTTTGTAGCTCTACTTATTAGGCTATTCCTCGATATTTTAGAAACTCGTATAATCGCTCGCCCTTCCCTGGTTTAAATCTCAGACGACCCTCACCTTCCTCTTGAACTGCCCCATCTGGCTGCTTTATTAAGAGACATTGGCAGTTTATTAAACTTCCCCACACTGAGTCAAAACAACCTTGTAAAGTCTGTCACCTCTCTCTGTCCTCGGCCTTTTATTCATTCTTCATTTTGATTCTGGAAATGAAAGGAGTTATTGCATTGATTTAGACATCAGTGACAAACAGCCGTGGTTATTTCTAAGGCTGGTTATCATTTTAAAATGTCCAATATTACTAGTAGTGGCAGATATGCCCCTGGCTGCTGGTAACCATGGTAACCACAGTGAAATGACTACACCAGAAACTCGCCGGAACTTTTTGGCACTTGTTTTCACATAAGACTTTGTCGACAGTGGATTAAGATCACTGTATGTATTCGACACAGCCCTTCTGTTCTGTTAGAAACTGTATGAGTCCATCGGTGGCCAAGCACGTGTCATGGAGAGCAACCAGTCATTCCCAACCCGTTAAATACTGACGCTTGGTCAGTGTCTCTCAAAAGTCACCCTTTAGCGTCTGTATGGAACGCACCGGGCAGAGCAGCAGCTCGACCGCGGCGCTGTAAGATGACGTAGTATTAAGAGAGACAACGGTAGAGTGTAGTATGACAGACCGAAAACTTCGTGAGGAGCTTGGTCGAGGTGGTGGATGGGTCAAACAACACAGGACTTTCACCCAGGAGACCGGTGTTCATGTCCCATTCGTGTCCCTCGTGTCACTGAAACATACATTTTGTAACCCCACTCACCATCTTTTCCTAAACCCAACTGTCCCGTTCTTGTGCTGCATGTCAGTTAGTCTCACATGCTGTGTGGACCAGCCAGACCTTCCTCCGCTGCGCTGTTGAGGAAGGTCTGGCTAGTCCACACAACATTCCGGGATGGGAGAAAAACCTGCCCTGGTTTATTGGCATGTCTTTAAACCAATCACAATCGTCTTGGGCGGTGCTAAGCGCCGGACAGAGCCACGGTGCCGCTGCAAAATAGCTTCGGAAAGGAACTTGTTTTGGTGGAACGTGTACGTTCAAAAGTTGTTTTAGTCGTGCAACAGAAAACTCAGATTGGACAGATAGTCTAGCTAGCTGTCTGGATTTACCCTGCAGAGATCTGAGGAGCAGTTAACCATAGTCCTCAGAAATCCACCGGAGTTTAGAACGGCAACACAAAGAAAGAGGAAGGTAACGGACATCCGGCCGAAAAGAGGAACATCCGGTGCAATTTCCGGCGGCACCGGAGCAATCCCGAAAATGGAACGTCGTGGATATAGACGACATGTCAGTTAAACGTAAGTCCCAACCCAGAGCGTCAAAAAGTGACGCCAAGAGTCCCGACCAAGCGCGTCTAAATATGACGCTAAAAGATACTTTTGCATCAATAACAAACGCCAAAGGCACCTGATCAAACGTCACTTTTTGATGCGATGGGAGTGAGAATGTGTTGACCAAGTGGATGCTCAATCTTCCACCTGTTTTCTCTCTTGCTAAAGCGTGTGCTGATGGGAGCCTCACCTCTAAAAAAGGATGTTAAAGCACTAGGGGTGTAAGAAAAAATCGATACACTTGAGTGTCGCGATATTTTATTTTGCAATACTGTATCGATTTTCAAAAAGGCAATATCGATTTTTTTTAAAATTAAAATATTCATGTAAGACAATGGTTCATGTTTATGTTGTGTTTAAACCCCCTACCACTAGATGGCTATGCTGAGACACACCACTAGTGTCCTTGCCTAACAGTGCCTAGCAGTGCCTGACTTTTTGCTCGAAGCTAACAATGTAGCTATGGCTGAACTTTGGCCTACTTTAGCATATCAAAATTAGCTCGCTAAGAAGCTGTAAACCACAATCCCAAACTGGCAGTTTGATTTTCTGTTGTACTGAATTGTTTACCTAAAGTAAACTTCTTTGACTTTTATGAACATCATGTCTTTTTTTAAATAACGTTTTTCATAGAGAAATCCCAATATATCGCCTTACTCACAGTATCGAAATATATTGCAATATATTGAATCGTGACCCATGTATCGTGATACGTATCGTATCGCCAGATTCTTGCCAATACACAGCCCTATAAAACACTGATAATACAACGAGGAAAGGCCTGGTCTCATACCTTCTGTGGATAAAATTACTGTTTGGTCCATCCCAAGGTACCTGTTGTGACATCAAGGCCTTAAGCATGAAAGCTTAGAGCAGCTGAAAGTCTGTGTTTCCATGATACAGTTTCATGTTCTTACTCAGAAACAAGGCTCCTGACGTTAGTTTCATCTGTTAACTTCCTCAATAAACCGATCCAGTCTGGCGTTTGAAATATCAGAAAAAATCGAAAATCCTATGTATCGTGATATTGTTTGCAGCAATCCCCCCCCCCAGCATCGATATTTTGTATTCATTTCTTTTTACCAATGATTCACCTAAATATTTTCTGTTTATACGGTACCGCCGACCGCAACTACATCATATCCATTTTCTGACCGAAAGCAGAAAATATTTATATAGTAATGTACGTCTTTACAAAGTAAATAAATGTCAGACTGACTGACATGTGACGTACATACTTTTTAGAAAACTATTAGTTTTTAGGAATGTCTCATGATATATTGTCTCCAGAAGTGTTTTATTCAACTTTGGTTTTTGTTAAAGAATGAATAGAAAATCCCAAAACTCAATACTATCGAATCACAATACTTCTAGAATCGTAATAAATTATGAATCGCAATACATATCAAATCAGCCCCCATGTAACCCTAACCCTAGCCCAATTTATTATTACATTTTAAAATGATATCAAATGGAGAAAATCAGCAAACATTCACATCATCTTAGCCTTGTGTTGTCTTCCCGTCGACCATGAACTTGTTGTCCTTCCGGGTCAAAATTGAAAAATTTCTTTTGGCACATTTTTTTTTAAATTCATGGTCAATAAACCTAATTTATATGACATTATAGATCATTCTTGAGTTAAATAGCAGGGAATTATGAGTTATTTTGACTGATAGTTAAGATCAGAGGATGTTGAGTGGATCAAAGACTGGTTTGTGTCAAAGTTTAGTCAGGATACTGTTTTGAAACCATTTTAAAGATATTTTTTTCCAATGCTATAAAATTGAATAAAACACCCCAAATTCAATGAAAGTAATCATTAATTATACTTGCGAAGAATGCTTTACGGGTTTCATACAACGAACATCCATGCATCCATGTTATTTTGGGGGCAATTGGGGTTGAAAGAAACCCATATTTCTAATATAAAAAAGTTTAAAAAAATTACCTTTTTGTAATCAAAATGACTTTTCTGTCAATCAATATTGATGAATTGAGTAGGGTTCTGTAACTAGTAATTATTATCATGAACACTATATTGTTGAGTTATTACATAGAAGCCAGTAAGTGCATCTTGTGGTGAGATTGTTTATATTATTTTATATTATAATATAATATTATATATTGTCACATGAAGTGAATGTACTGAAGACGTGATTGGATACTTTTTTTGTGCTGGAACCGGCATGACCTCTGGGTCCTCTTCCCACTTTTATTCCCACTTCCCTTTTCCGCGTGTGTTCTAAATGTCACGCTGAAGCCTGGGTAACGTCATGCAGAAACACAGCATCCGTCCCGAGTCTTACTGTGTGTTTGTCTTCCTCCTTCTTTATGCTAATAGGGGAAGAGATAAAAGCTAGCTGTGCTATGCCCCTCCCTTTCCCCCCGCCCCATCTCTTCAGACATGTCAGGATGGGCAGCAAGGACGCTAGGGTTTAAAGTTGTTTAGGTCAAGCGGAAGCAAATCACAGCACCCCTCTTTGCTTCATTATTTTAACACCCACACACACCAACACACACACACACACACACACACACACACACACCAGCACACACACCAACACACACACACACACACACACACACACACACACACACACAGAGGAGTGGGACTAGTGTGTGTGTGTGTGTGTGTGTGTTGGTGTGTGGGGGTGTTCTTCTGTGATTAAAGTAATGAAGCAAAGAGGGGTGCTGTGATTTGCTTCTGCGAAGAGTGTGAATAGTGTGTGTGTGTGTGTGTGTGTGTGTGTGTGTGTGTGTGTGTGTGGGACTGGAGGTGGAGGGGGGGTGATGTCGGGCCGGGGCTCCAACAACAGGAGAGACAAAAGTCTAGACGCTAATTATCGTCGGAATTAATTGCCCCAGTTGTCTGCTGCTCCTCACGGGGATTATTCATGGTCTCCTGGTTCGGTCTGGTGCTGAACTCAGTTTTATTATTTTTCCCTTTGACGCACGACATTGTTCTTCTGCTTCACTGTTTGGACAGCAAGCCCCATTAAGGAAATGTGGGAAAACTAAATCCCCGCTCATGTTCATATTCGGCCTTTAAAACAAAGAACCACATTAGGCCATATGGGTCCAATCACAGACCTCAGACTCATAAAAAAAAAAAAAATGAAAACTTAGCTTAAGGCGTTTTATATATTGATGAAATCCTCTGAAGGCCATCATTAAAAAGTCACAAAAACATCAGTGGAGAGGTTGCGAGGGCAGTGAGATGTGATCTAAAATGCACGCAAATATCTGAATATTCTTTTCATTCCCTTGTCATCTTTGTGTTCCTTCCCTTCCCAGGTTGTTGTTCTGGCTGAAAAGGCCGAGCCGCTGTCGTCAAGCGAGCTGGGCTCGTTGCCATGCACGCGGGGCTTCACTCAGGAGGAATACATCATCCACACGGAGCAGGAGCTGGCCAAGGGACAGGCCGTCTTCAACGGTCAGCACACACGCACGCGCGCACACACACACACACACACACACACACACACACACACACACACAGTAATAATCCCCTGCTGTTGGGAGGGGGTTGATATTTGAACCGTAATGGAGCTTTGTTGGGACTGAGTGTGAGCCCACATTGTCCTTCTGTCCAGTCTGTGTTGGCCTGATCACTACAGTTTAAAAAATAGCACGATAGAACCATCTTTTTTTAATTGTTTGTAAAAGCATTGATGAAACTTTCCATCTTCTTCTAACTGTTCCAAGAGAACTGTAATAATACTCTTACCGTTAAAGTAATATTACGATAAATATAGTAAATGTTGGTGTAAGACTAAAATCATGCCATAGTCCAGGCATAAGAAAGTGTAAGCTAAGCTGGCATCATTATATTAGAGGACTTCCACCCATGCAGCCTTTAATTTGACGAGCTGAACCTTTACCCTACTTATTTCCAGCCAGGGCTCTGTGGTTCCAGCGTGGGAAAAAGTTCAATATTCAGTCTGAATTCAACGTTCCCAGTGTGTAAGTGCAACAGGCCATGCCTTATATTACAAGAAGGGGGGGGTGGGGGTGGGTGGGGACGACTGAGGAAACAGAGGAAACTGGAAAGCTGTCTGACAGATAATCGGAGTGGTAATGTGTGGAAGCACAATAGATGCAAACATCTTATATAAATGTGAGGCTGCTTGCTAAAAATGCAACTTCCCAAGTCACCTGTTAGCTTAGCACTCGCGTGAAGTGGCATGAACAGCCGGAACCATGTCAATCCAAAGGGTTGAGGGTTAGACTACGCTGGATGAGTTTGAATCAGGTCTGCACGATGTGAGGAAAATATGCGATAACGTTGAATATCGCGAGAAAAATATTACTTGCAAGAATGCAAAAATCAGGAACTATACAGGGCCAGTTACGAGTGGCCATATGTTTGAAACTAGGGCTGCACGATATTAGAAAAAATATATATTTGCGATTATTTTGACATATATTGCGATTGCGATATGATTCACGACATTGGAGGAAAAATTTTGTATCATTATTGTCATTTTCATTGAAAAATATAATAATTATAAAAAAATGATTGAATTGCGATCTGTACCAAACAAAGATTTTTTCTTTAGTCTGTAGGATACGATTTGTAGGCTGGGATGTCTCTGCAGCACCACAATACTTTATTTTAGAATGGTTTGACACATATTTTGCCTTTAAGAAATATTGCGCCTCCCTGCGATTTGGATATTGCACTAGTCCTTATTGCGATTTCGATAAAATTGCGATTAATTGTTTGAAACACAACAAGACTAAAGAAATCATCCACTCGTGTATTGAACACTCAGCTCTTTGTGCCTGGAATAAGTTTAGTAGGTTCCTCTCTCGTGAAATACTGAAGCAGATTTTGATCTACATGAGGTTAGTAATATGACTGCAGGCCTTTTAAAAAGACAAATAGGTCAGACTGTACTCTGCAGTGATAAGTTACCGTGGGAACCAGGATCAATCGGCATGCTATTTCTCACTGCTGTGTGTGTCAGAGTGATCAGCATCATTGACTGGGCCCCAGGAAATCAGCAGCAGGCTGATCAATCAAGAGAGTACATGTGTAGACCAGACGCTGCTCTCTGGCTACGTTCACACCGCAAGTCTTAACGTTTAATTCGGATTTTTTGCTCAGATCCGATTTTTTTGTTTGGCTGTTCACTTTACCTTTTAAAATGTGGCCTATATCAGATTCCAGTGTGAACTGTTTGCGGTTTCGAACTGCCCCGCATGCGCAAAAAAACAATAACAATGACAGACGCAGCACGCCGTTGCACTAAAGTTAGGGAGCTTATGGAGGAAGTAAGCATTTTCGCTTTGATTTCAAAATGTTTGTGCAATGGCAGCCATAACATTAATGAGCAGGAAGAGAATAATGAAGAGAAAGAGAGCCAAATTGGCTATTTTGGCCTTTTGCGGGGTTATGTTTTACTGTCTGTGTCTAGGGCTAACTCCCGCCGGCGCATAATTGTGACAAATGTCGATGTAGATTGTCGTACACTGCGGCCGCATTGACGAAAAAATCAGACCTGGGTCTGATTCAGGACCACATATGGAAGTGGTCTAAATCTGATTTGAAAAAATCTGATCTGGGCAAGATTTGAGTGTTCACACTATTTCTGAAGAAGTCTGACCTGGTCACTTGACCCCCCCCAGAAAAAAATCAGATTTCGGCCACTTTTGCCTTTGTTCTTTTTGAAGGAAGGCTTTATGTGTGCTACTAAACTTACTTTTTGGACAGGCCAAGCTGGCCACATGGCTTACAAGGAGCAACCAGGTGGGAGGGGGTGGGTGGGCTGGGGCTTTCGCTTTTCCCCTTTCCTTTATTGTGTTATAGTTTTTTGTGCACATTATAGGTTTACAAAGTGAAAAAGCCCAAAGTCCACCCCAAAGGGACTTACCATCTCCAACAGAAAACACTGTTCACAAACTGCTCCAAACAGCTCTGTTGTAGTCCAGCCTTTACTTCAGAGACAAACATGGTCACTTTGGAACACACGTTATAATGCTCGCCTAGCTGCTAGCATGGCACGCCCTCATACTCTGCTTCTGACTGGCTAGTAGTCCTTACCTAGGTACTGAGCATGTGCGACTCCCAACAAAGATGGAACAGAAGTGAGATGCCTCACTCTGTAGCTAAAACAGAGAGCTCAACACACAGGGTGAAAAGAGGAGCTGCAGCAATGTGCAGTACAACAAAAATATGGTGTTTTTAAAAAAAAATATTAAACCATGTAAACCTATTCTGATATAATCTCTAAATACAATTGTGAACCTAAAAATGAGCATAATATGAGCACTTTAAAGAGCATCAAAAGTCCGTCTTTTTGAATTCTCCATTGTATGTAATTTCACAGTCTTAAGAAACCTTCCTGAACTAATTTAAACAGGCGTATAGTAGGAGATAAACTTGCTGAAATGGTCTAAGACATGGTTCTACAGAGCTCAGTCTGACTCTAACTTGTTCCCCGCTGGCTCATGTCTCCGTGTGTGTGCACTGGGAGAGATGTGTGTGTGTTGATAGTCAATATCTCCACACAAATGAGACCCTTTTGATCTCTGTGAATTAGCATGTCACTGGCTTTTTAATATCAGGGAATGGTAGGCATTGGGTTTCAGTGGGATTGTGTGCCGCGACTGACTTCACTCTGCTCTGATGAGGGTTCAGGGTTGTGTCAGGGCTTTTGGACTGGAAGGTTGCCAGTTTGAACCCCTGGCCTGTACAAACATCTACTGCAGAGATGCTCTACAGGGTAACCGAAGAAACCTGTGGTTGTGCAGGGCAGCTCCCAGTGTGAACATGTGGAACTGTAATTTGAAGCAGGGTTTGGCTGTCTGGAGAAATAAAGGTCAGAAAGTGACTTACCTCTGCTGGAATGAAATCCCTTTTTGCTGTATTTTTGTGATTTGATTCTAAAGGAATGTATGGATTATAGATGATATATATATATATATATTTTTTTTTTTTCTGAACGATATAGCCGCCCTAAGTTAACTGATCATTAACCGCTAACCGAGAAGCAGGTAACGGAGTCCCGGTGCACCTGTCCTGGAGGCTGTTGCGTGCATCGCCGTGGACACATGCAGCCACATCCCCAAACCTCCGCCACTAGTTCAGGTTGTCAGCTGTAGGATGGACAATTCAAACGCCAGTCCTCATCCATATAGTGGCATGCGTCGCCTGTAAAAAAAAGTTGTTGATCAAGCTAACGGTACCCCAATAACCGGCATTAGTTGTGTTTAAGAAATAGATTGTATAGCCTATATTTTAAGTAGTTATTATTCTTAGTGCCAGTTAACGATGTACAGGCAAATCCCTACAATAACTCAGTGCAGAGGTGTGTGTGTGTGTGTGTGTGTGTGTGTGTGTGTGTGTGTGTGCGCTTGTTTTACTATATTCGTGGGGTCCAAAAACCAGGGAATACAGTATACTTGTGGGGTACCAGCCCAAAATGCTGGACCCCACAAGGTTAAAGGGCTGTTTGAGGGTTAAGACTTGGTTTTAGGATTAAGGTTAGAATTAGGTTATGGTTAGGGTGAGGGTAAGGGTTAAGGTTAGGCATTTAGTTGTGATGGTTAAGGTTAGGGTAAGGGGCTAGGGAATGCATTATGTCAATGACAGGTCCCCACAAAGATAGTGAAACAAACCTTTGTGTGTGTGTGTGTGTGTGTGTGTGTGTTCACGTTTGTGTGCTTCTGTGGACTTGTATGAGCTCTGAGAATGTAACAAGGCAACAGTGACCGAAGCTTACAGAGCAGCCAGGGAAACGAGAGCGTTTCAGTGTGTTGTCTGTGGTGATGCTCGGGTGTGTGTGTGTGTTTGTGTATTTGTGTGGGTGAAAGTGGCCGCGTTGTTTATATAAAGTATAATCATCATATGCAGCCAGGCTACTGGGGAGACGCAGAAAGAAAGATTTGTGTGTCGTCATTTCCACCAACAAGGTGTCCTGGCAAATAATGAATTGTCTTCTCTAAGTATACCTTGCTATTTGCATGGTTGAGTTGACACTTTACAAGTACTAATTAAAATATTCAAAAACCGTAGTAGTGCTGTGCGTGATGTCAGTTTTCAGTTCTCACGTTAGCATTAGTCCATTTGCCTTTTACAGTAGCTCTTTAGTCGCACTAGCCTCAGTCACGCAAACCAATAGTTATTTTGTTAGAAGTAGTCCTGTTAGCCCATCAGCTCTCATGCTAGCAAGTAATATACAGATATGCAACATGAAAACATAGAGTAAAACAACCCTGCTTTTCTATAGTTGCAATGCCAGACTAAACTTGAACCTACAGTAACTAGTCAGATACTAATTAGTTAGATTTTGTTTGTTACTATTAGGTGATAAACTGGGCTTTCTCAGAAGAAAAGCTTGTGAACATGTTAAATTAGCATTGTGTTTGTATGTATATCTCAGGAACATTGATTCAGACCAGTGTTCAACCATTGGCTGAAACTTTGCCTGATTTGAATGGAAAAGGGCCAGCTATCTAGCCTAGAAATCTAGACGCACCCTAGCGGCAGCAAATGTAATTTGCAGCCAGGGTCAGTCTAGCAACTCTCCGTTGGCTTGCGAGTTGGAAATTCTGGTCAGGCCAATCACATCGTGTATAGAGTTGGTGGGCGGGCTTAACATAAGGACGGCAGAGTTGTGCCGGTTCCGCGTGAATTCCCTGCTACTTGAAAACAAAGAAGATGGCTGCTGCTGCTGGCGAACAGCGGTCTTTCGAATCTGCTTTGTCCACGACTCTGGAAGACTTGAGTTAAGCACGGAAGTCATTCTTAAAAAAAGGAAGATGTGTTCGGAGTTTTGCCGACCGGATACGGCAAAAGTTTAATCTATCAACTAGCGTTGCTCTGGTTGGAATTTGAAAGACAACCGTTTATCCCGCCCCTCGGATTGAGCCCTGCCAATGGTGAGTTCCCAGACCCAACATCTAGATGTGGGTCTGGCTTGTCAGGCTACCAGCTATCAGAAATGAGGTCAATTATTAGACAGTTCAGAAAACTAGCATTTTGGTTTTATGTTTGTAATATATGTTTTCAAATGAAATAGGACTTTTGTGTTTTCTCTCCATAATGGCAAAAAGTTCATAGGATTGGATGATTTATTTAGATAATGTTGCTCTTTCTGGAGCAGGATGTGAGGGACTCATTGAGCCAGGGTCTGCCGGGTTACAATCTGATGGCTCTGGGCGCTGTTAATTATTTAATTGGAGCAGAGGAAGACTGAATTATTAACGAGAGGATAGAGGGGAGATACATAATTATAGACAGACAGAGAGACAGAGTGTCTGGGGGATGAGTTGTACAGGAAAGGAGGTTAGAGGTGGAGATCAGCCGACAGTCGGAGGAAACAGGAAGTAGCATGAGAGTAGATATTTGACACAGTCCATTATTTTCAACACAGCTTTTTGGAGGGTTTTGTAAGAGTTCATCCACACTCCAAAGTCCTCTCTTAATCTGATAAGATAAGATAAACTTTATTGTTCCACAATGTGAACATTTTGGCTTGGGCCAACCCCCCATGCTGCTGCCATTACCATTACAAACATACATACAGACATACAACATACATGCATAGATGTTATTGAACAAACACAGCAAGGTTCCTAAAATCTGTCTTAGTCTTTGAACAAACTGTGGAACTGGAAACAGATCCGGGTTTTATATTTAGCCAATCGTGATCCATCAAATATTCCCTAGATCACGCCCAATCCAATTACACCAACATCAAGCTGTTATTACTATTACGGAAAGTTCCTGATTCAAAGACACACTTTACGCTCAAAATGACTTCAATATCTTGAATTCATGAACGTTTTTGTTGCGTGACTCCACGGTGAACGGAGAGAATCAAAAAATGGAGAAAAGTCTTGATGAATTGAAGTTGATGGGGCTCCACGTTTAACAGAACAGAACTATATCAAAACATCCTTTACAAAATCGCACACAACTCGTGCAGCATGATCTAAGTCTCGTTTTATCCGTCGCATGCTCAGAACTTCCCAAACATGCTCTGCACAAACAGTCTCCAGCCTGCGCATGCGCACTACTTGTTCGGACTCACACATGTGATTAGTGCGCATGCGCAAGCTTCTCAGACAAATAGCAGAAGTGTTGTAAACAGTTAGTTATATTTATGTTACCAAATAAAGCCTCATGAAGCTTAGGCTACGGTCACACCGCTTAATTCGGATTTTTTGCTAAGATCCGATTTTTTTGTTTGGCTGTTCACATTACCTTTTAAAATGTGGCCTATATCAGATTCCAGTGTGAACTGTTTGCGGTTTCGAAGTAGTCCGCGTGCGCAAAAGAACAATAACAATGACATCAGACGCAGCATGCTGTTGCACTAAAGTTAGGGAGCTTATGGAGGAAGTAAGCATTTTCGCTTTTATTTCAAAATGTTTGTGCAATGGCAGCCGTAACATTAATGAGCAGGTGCTGAGGAGGAGGAGAAGAATGAAGGGAAAGAGAGCCAAATTGGCTTTTTTTTGGCCTTTTGCGGGGTTATGGCTGCAAATCCACTACAGAGGTCTGTGTGACCCGGCGACTGATTTGCACTTCAGGACCGCTACGGGCCTCCACCAGAGTTTCCTCTGGCTTCGCCCTGCCCAGGCATAGTTCACCATCTTTCGGGTCCTATCGCACGCGCTCACGCTCCACCTCCCCCGACGGTGCGGGCGAGACAGGCCGGGGGTGCGCCCGACCCCGAGGGACCGGGATCCCACCTCATTTCACTTTCATTGCGCTGGGGTTTTGTCAGATCTGGGCAAGATTTGAGTGTTCATACTACTTCTGAAGAAGTCTGACCTGGTCACTTGAAAAAAAAATGGTTTGGGCCACTTTTGCCTGCAGTCTGAACGTAGCCTTAGTGAACTTTTTCTTTATTTTCTGAGTCCACTAGATGGCGCTCTTGGTTTAAAGGGTCCATCTAGGGACGTGCATTGCAAATTAGCTTAGGCTATAAATGCTGTGGTGTGTGGCATTGGTCTATGCTACATACTTCTACCGGTCCCTTTACAAATAAACATAATAAATAAATAATTAAAAGCTCAAGGAATGGCAATTCAGTGGGCTTTCAACCCTTTGTTGAACAGAGAGCCATATCGTGGGCTCAGAAAATGAAGAAAATAGTTCAAGAAGCTTAATTTGGCATTACATCAGGCCAATGTATGCTTCTGTGTTAAACCGACGCCGTGGGTACGTACTTAGGTACGAACTTAGGTACGTACTGAGGTACGTGGAGATACGCCGTAGCCTGACGTGCACCTCTCAAAAAATGTAACTGCACGTCTCCTTCGAGGCTAAAGTTTGAAGTCCCTCTAGTGGACAGAACGTGTAACAACAACCACATGCTGATAGTGGCATTGGCAATGCATAAGCCTGAGTAATGTAGTAAATATCAATAATAGGCAGAACATTTGAAAATTAAAAAAAAAAAATGAATGAAATTCAAATTGTATTATAGAGGAAGATTTACAACTCTATTGAACTCAAATTATTCACCACTTACTGGAAGCTGCCTCTGGTTCTGTGGAAAGGAACAAAAATACATAGAGGAATGGAAAGTTGATTCAGCTGCTGCCAGTCACTGGACTGTCCCTCTGTGTGTGTGTGTGTGTGTGTGTGTAATGAAATAGAGAAATGTGAGAAATAGATGTGGGGGTTTTGGTGTGCTTTTATAGCCATGACGGAGGTGTTTGTGTGGGTCCTCTTCCTGTTTGTCATCTTGGGTATATGTGTGTGTGTGTGTGTGTGTGTGTGTGTGTGTGTGTGTGCTTATCGCTGCAGTGTGTGTTGTTTTTTTCTCCAAGTACAGTATGCATATTTGCTTATGCTGTGTTTGCATTTGTGTACAGTATGTGTGTGTGTTTGTGTACAGTGTGTGTGTGTGTGTTTGAGCGTGTGTGTGTGTGTGTTTGAGTGTGTGTGTGTGTGTGTGTGTGTGTGTGTGTGTGAGTAAGGCAGAGGTCAATGGCTGTCCTGTACTTCCTGTGGAGCGCAGCAGGGCTGACTGCTCTGACCTTCCCGGTTTCCCATCCATCCTTCCTATTAAGGCAGTGTGTGTGAGTCAGCGCTGCGGCCTCCTACAGCCGGCTGCTGGTCTGCACTGCCATACACAGCCGTGGAAACCCCCATCCCACGAGCCAGCAGACACTGACCACATTCATCTTCCCACATCCTCCCTCTAAATCCCCCTCTTTTTCTTCTTTTTCTCCCTTTCTTTTCCCGTTTCTTTCTCTTCTCTTTTCATGCAGGGAATTGCCCTACTTTATTCCAGCCTCATATATCACTGTCTCCCCTTGCAGAGATACAAAATGAGAGCTTGCTCTCTCTCTCTCTCTCTCTCTCTCTCTCTCTCTCTCTCTTTCCCTCTCTCTCAATCTCTCTCTCTCTCTCTCTCTCTGAATCAGTCCCACTCTTTTTTTCCCCCTCTCTATTGACTCCTGCTCTTGCTCTTCTTGTTTTGTTTCTCGTAGGGGCTTATTAACGTCTTAGCAATGGGATGTTCATTGCTTCTATATATTTTTCCCCTTCTGTGTCTAATGTTTTGTAGTTTGTTAAGTACATTTTGTAGTAGAAAGTACTCTATGTGTACCACACCAAGGTACATTTTTCATTTCATTTTAAGGATGGCAGCATGGAGGTCAGTTCTTCTGTCCCCTACATAAGCAGCTCCTTCGGATCAAAGTATCCTGACTTCCAGTGAGGTGGTGGGCAGTAGGGATAAAAGCCGTCAAACCTTTCCTAGAAATAATGTTGATTTACAGACAAAATAACCAGATATACAGTGTATCTGATAGATAGGCACTTCATCGCATTCAGTGTGTTTACATGCAGTTTAAAAACCCGATTATATTTGGGCTAAGGCTAGAGATGTTCCAATACTGCCTAAAACGCTTGTATCGGTATCGGGAAGTACTGGAGTTTATGCACCGATCCGATACCACGTAAGAAAGCCCTAAAGAAAATCTACATTAAAGTAGTTTATTTATGTTCTTTTTCCGTTATAACGGATTGTCAAACTGGATAATAACAGAAAGTTAAAGAGTTTAACCTGAGCCAGACTGACAACAAAGATAGTAATAATATCACATCCATACAGGGATAGTAGTATACAATTGTTAAAACATAATAAAATATATGACACACTGGTATCGGATCGGTACTCGGTATCGGCCAATACGCAAGTTCAGGTATCGGAATCGGTATCAGGAAGCAAAAAATGGTATCGGGCCATCTCTAGCTAAGTTCAATACCACGGTTTCTAAAACGCCATGTTAACACCTTATCCCGGCTAAAAGCTCTAAAAGACTAAGAGTTCTCATACCCTGGTTAACAGGTATTTGTGAATGTACCTTAACTGGGGTAAGCTTGAGTAACGCGTTAGCGCATGCTCCGTAGGTTCCAACTGCCCCTCCTCACTCTGCTGCTGTGGTTTCTGACCCGGAAACAGGAGACAGCAGTTGGAAGCAACGGCGCCAAAGACGGCAGCAACAACACGCGCTTTTAACCTTTAAACTTCTTCATGGCAAGTACTATCAAGAAGACCCGTTTCTGATACAACGAGGAGACATTTTTACATTGCTTTCCAACTTTCCAAGGGTCAACCGGAAGAAAAAGCAACCTACTGTCCGGGAGGTAGAGATATTCTCCTCATTCTTCCATTCTCCCCCGCACATGTACAGTATACAGGGAGAACTGGCAAAACCCGGTCATTCACTTAACCGGGGTAAGACCATACCCTTGTTACTGCTGTGCATGGAAACGCACTGATTGATGCCGTAAATCCAGTGTGGTAAAAATACCCATCTCATTGGTCCACTCAACATGGATGGATTAAAGGTGCAGTAGGTAAGACTTATGACTTCTGTCATATTTGCTGAAACTGACCGTATGTTCGAGTAGAACTACATAAAGTAGGTAATTTAAAAAAATCTGTCTCCTCTGGCACCACCTACAGCCTGTAGTGCGATTTGCAAAAATCCACCACTCCCTGTTCAGATGCACCAATCAGGGACGGGGGGGTGTCTAACTGACTAACTAACAATCGCGTCAAAAAATGACGCTTGGTCAGGTGCCTTTGGCGTTTGTTGCTGAGTCTCCTTTAGCGTCATATTCAGACCCGCTGTGTGCGGCACAAGAACGGGACAGTTGGGTTTAGGAAAAGATGGTGGGTGGGGTTACAAAATGTACGTTTCAGTGACACGCGGGACACGAACGGGACATGAACACCGGTCTCCTGGGTGAAAGTCCTGTGTTGTTTGACCCATCTACCACCTCGACCAAGCTCCTTATGAAGTTTTCGGTCTTTCATACTACTCGCTACCATTGTCTCTCTTAACACTACGTTATCTTACAGCGCCGCGGTCGAGCTGCTGCTCTGCCCGGTGCGTTCCATACAGACGCTAAAGGAGGATATTTGCGTCGGTATCTGACGCTGAGAGACACTGGCCAGGCATCAGTATTTGACGAGCCGGGAGTGAGAACGGGTTGGGATTGTTAGTCTCTGGGGGGGGGCAGAGAAGATTGTTTGCGCAAATATGATTGGTGAACTTTTTTACTGTTTCTCTCAGCCTGACAAGCTTGGAGATCCATCTGCAAATGATCAACTGAATTTCGAAACAAATTCTTGAAAGACGATCCTCTCGTTGTGAAATTAATTTCCGTGAAGGAGAATTACCACGGCAGTGATCAAACATCACGGACATCATAGGAGCTGGTATATGAGGACTTTTTTTTCTTTGGGGACTAGAAAATTCTCCTCAGTGAGTGTTTCTTCCCTGTGGCGTCGAGCTGGACCGCTAGAATGCACAGGCTGTAAATACGGGCCAGCAGCCAGGAATTACTGGCATCCCAACTTTTGTTTTCATGCTCAACACTTCACTGTTTCTTAATTCATGTCCGTATGATGGGGGTGAGAGATTGATATCGCAGCTCAAAAGTGAAGATTAATGAGTCCTGCCAAAGCATGATGAAATTACAGAGTCCAGGTCTAAACGAGTGAATGTCTCTCTCCTGGTTTCCTTGGCTGAACCTGACTGTTAAAAGCCGCAGTGTGAGGAGTGACTGAGAGGTCAGTGAAGCAGGGTGTGTGTGTGTGTGTGTGTGTGTGTGTGTGTGTGTGTGTGTGTGTGTGTGTGTGTGTGTGTGTGCGTGGAGCAGCAGTGTTGTTACCATGCAACTAGTCTATATCGACGACATTTCATTTGTTCAGATGCTCCAGGAAATTCCACCAGATGTCCTTCTTTTCGGCCAGATGTCCTGTTACCTTCCTCTTTCTTTGTGTTGGCGTTCTAAACTCCGGCGGATTTATGAGGACTATGGTTAACTGCTCCTTAGATCTCTGCAGGGTAAATCCAGACAGCTAGCTAGAATATCTGTCCAATCAGAGTTATCTGTTGCACGACTAAAACAACTTTTGAACGTACATGTTCCACCGAAACAAGTTCCTTCCCGAGGCTATTTAGCAGCGGCACCGTAGCTCCGTCTGGGGCAACGGACGATTGTGATTGGTTAAAAGAAATGCCAATAAACCAGAGCACGTTTTTTCCCCCCATCCCAGAATGCTGTGTGGACTAGCCATACCCTCCTCTGCAGTGCTGTGGAGGACGGTCTGGCAACGCGAGACTACCATGCAACCATTGAGCTCATTTTTGAAGTTGTTGTTGTGTTGATCATTTTAACATCTGTGCACCACTGTCAGATAAACTGTGAGGTAGTTGAACAAATGAGACCGCAGTGGAGGTTTCATCTGCCCACTCAAAGAGGATGAAGCTGTTGGAAGGCGTGTTGCCATCTGTCTTTTAGTCCCACCATCTGCCTGTACCAACCTGAGAACGCTCGGCCTGTGCTGTAACGGTGTGTTCCAACTGAAGTACAGAGGTGAATGCATATGAAGACGGAAGTGGATGTTAATCTGTTAAACACGGTGCGAACGGAGGCTAAGGTGCTAGTTGAAAACATTTAATTGTAAAAAGTGATCAGTCGGAGACTGAGGCTTAAAGGACAATTCCGGGGCAAAATGAACCTAGGGTTTAATAACACAAATGTGTACCGGGTCGACCATTCTCTGGGAAATGTTTTCATGCTAATCGAATGTGTCTCTAGCTTGAGACAAGCTGATTAGCTTCTCAAGCTAGTCGGCGGGGCATGGGTAAAGTAAAATGAAAGCGCTATTTCTACACCACTAACAAGGCTCAAAATAGCACCACACTTCCACAGTAGCATAATGAGGGTCCCTACATGTAAACCGAAGCATTGAAATCTTTGTAAGTGTACAGACAGTTTATTAAAAAGATAGATTATAAAGACAGTACAGTTCGCGTATACAATAGGAGTGGGGGAAAAAATCAATACAGAATAGTATCGCCATATTTTCCGTGGCAATACTGTATCGATACACAGACGCCAAGTATCGATCTTTTATTATATATGTGTTGGTCAGTTTGTCTGCTTGACAATCCCATTTTGCAGCAATAAAATTGAAGTGAGATGAACAAACAGAGAAATTTATCTTTTTAGATAAAACAGATGTTGACAAAGTTTCCTTTTGGGGACATCATTTGAATTTGGGAAAAATTTGAAGTTGGAAAAAAAGTTAATAAATTGCAATATATCGCAGAATATTGCAATATGTTTAAAATCGCAATATCGTATCGTGACATAAGTATCGTGATGATATCGTATCGCGAGGCCTCTGGTGATTCCCACCCCTAGTATACAAGCAGGCGCCATCTTGGGAAAACCATGACCATGACCAGTCGAACGACGAACGCCGTGCAACCAGTAACCAGTAACATAGCTCAAGCACGGCGTTCGTCGTTTGACTGATCATGACCGGAATTGTCCTTTAACTGCCATATACACACACAAACAGCATGTGCGGCCGGCCAGTAGTTATCTGTCCCTGAATCTGGGGGGCAGAACTTCTGAAGAAAATATTTCTGCAAGAAATGTGTCATAATAACTGTGGATCAGTATTGCTCTTGTAACTATTTGAAGCTGCACTGATACATATTTGTCTATTAACAGTGGGTCCAATAACTGCGTACATGTGTAATGTGAAAGGGGTCAGAGAATGACCACCTACAGAGCTTTAACAATCCCGGTGGTGTTCTAATCTAAAAAGTCCTGCACATGTGACATTTCTGCAGCTCCCAGTCCATAGCAATTCTGTAACTTGTTTCCCCCCATGAGCCTAAACCATGTCTGTGTCATAATCTGCTTGACAAATGCCATGCATTAACAGATTTCCTCAAGGATATAAATGATAAATGGTTTCTGACGTTCAGAAAACCAGATCATCCTTTTGAATTCTATTCATCATAACTCGCACAAAAATGCTGAAAAGCCAGCTAGAGACAGTCATGGACCACAGACACCACACAATGCAGACGGAAAGAGGCCCAACTATTTGTGTATTGTGTGTGTGTGCGTGCGTGTGTGTGTGCGTGTGCGTGTGCGTGTGTGGAGATTCCGGGTCTGGTTCTCATTATAACGTCTGTATGTTGAACTGACAAAACCCCGGCAGTGCCACTCTCAGCTCCACAGATATGGCTGGAATGTGTGCACTGTGTGTGTTTGTGTGTAAGTAAGTGTGTGTACTCCCACGGGTGCTCTTCCACTTGTGGTTGTTCATGTTCCTCTAAATCCTGTCCTCCCATTTGTCTTCCTCTGCTTCCCTCTCCATGTCTGTGTCTCAGCCATTTTCTGTTTCAGTAAATGAATGATGGCTGCATGCCTAACCTCACATCTGACTAATGAATGTGTGTGTGTGTGTGTGTGTGTGTGTGTGTGTGTGTGTGTGTGTGTGTGTGTGTGTGTGTGTGGAGCTCAGGGTTGTGTGGGTACCTCAGTGTTAGGATGTGCACACTAGCGCCGTGGCTCTCGTCATGGCAATGTTTCTCGCTCCATCAGTTCGGTTTGGACTGAAAATATCTTGACAAATATCGGATAGACTGCCATGACACTTTGTGCAGACGTTCATGATCCCCAGAGAAGGAATCCTCACCTCTTTGTTGATCCTCAGACTTTTTTTGTTGTAGTGCCACTAGCAGGACAAAGACATGATGCAGTGTAAGCAACTGGAGACTCTATCACATTTACCGAGAGAATGCAAGAGGTCCTGTGTTGATGGTGAGCAGGGTTGAGGTCTGCCAGTCAGGAAGTGGAAGATCCAGCTGCACAGGGCAGAGACGACGTCTTCGGTCTTCAGGTTTTGTGATGAATCTGGAGGG
Organism: Sander lucioperca; assembly: GCF_008315115.2. Lineage (NCBI taxonomy): Eukaryota > Metazoa > Chordata > Actinopteri > Perciformes > Percidae > Sander > Sander lucioperca. Next base: position 28,784,039 of record NC_050183.1, read on the forward strand.
GAGGATTCTGATAAACGTTGAGCTGGAGTCTGCCGGGGGGGTGTCAATGAAACGGCCCATTTGTGTGACATGCTGTTGTGTTCTTTAACCCCCCAGCAAAGCACAAGTAGACTTTATATTTCACTACTACTGTTTTCCGTCAGATCATAGATCTCAACGTTTCTGACGCACTTGAAGGCAGCTTCATGCTTTTTGGCTTTTTCCCTTTATTGTGTTCTATATCTTTTTTGTGCACGTTATAGGTTTACAAAGTGAAAAAGCCCAAACTCCACCCCAAAGGGACTTACCATCTCCAACAGAAAACACTGTTCACAAACTGCTCCAAACAGCTCTATTGTAGTCCAGCCTTCACTTCAGAGACAAACGTGCGTCACTTTGTAACACACGTTGTAATGCTCGCCTAGCTGCTAGCGTGGCACGCCCTCATACTTTTCTTCTGACTGGCTAGTAGTCCTGACCTAGCTACTGCGCATGTGCAGTACAACAAAAATATGGTGTTTTTTGAAAATTAAACCATGTAAACCTATTCTGATATAACCTCTAAATACAATTATGAACCTGAAAATGAGCATAATATGAGCACTTTAAGAGATGAGCGAGACACATCTACTGTTGTTGCAGGAAACATTCAGCTCTTACACAAACTCCCGGGCAGTTCAGTGCTTGTGTTTGGTGTTTTGAAACTTTCCTGTGGAAGCGCAGCGCTAGAGGCAGTGATGTTTCCTGTTTCCTGTACGGGACTCTCACACCGCCTCAAAACACACCGACAAGTCTGATCTCCGGTTACGTGACCGCCTTGTTCATATTTGTTGTCTTCTTGTTGAGGGACATCATGGCCGTGCCTTGAAAAGCCTTCTGCGTAGGACACACTGGCGTTAAGGAAACACACACTGCCGACACTCTCCATCATACAACAAACACCATATTTTTGTTGTACTGCACATTGCTGCAGCTCCTCTTTTCACCCTGTGTGTTGAGCTCTCTGTTTTAGCTACAGAGTGAGGCATCTCACTTCTGTTCCATCTTTGTTGGGAGTCGCACATGCGCAGTAGATACTCACTTAGTCAGTGCTTGGGCACAGACATTAGTAACGAGGAGAGTGTAGACTAACGTGACTAGATAGAACTACGTGTGGAAGTTACGGACATGGCGGCAGTAGTTCAACCATACATGTTCGAACCAGAATCAGATCCCAAAGAAGGAGGGGAGTCTCCTGCAGAACCTGAGACTCAGAGAATTCAAATGTTTCGGCCGATGACGTAGACGGCCCTGCAGATTTTGAACCGTTTACCCGGAGACTGAAGGCAGGATACATTCAGAAACCCGTATCTCACTCAAAACAGCATGGATGGGTTTTTTTCCCCAAGTTTGTATGCGTGTGGAAGCACCAGAGACACAAAATAACACCCCAAATCCCAGAAAAAGTGGGTTTTTTTTCTTCATAATATGGGCACTTTAAACATCATTAGCTCTTCCCAGTGTATCTCCGTGTGGACTTTGTCCACAGCAATCCTACCGATCGCTCCCAAAACTTCCCAATTAGACAGAAAATGCCCTAAATATATTCTTTGTAAATCTTTACATTCATTCCCCGAAAGAACCAAGCAGGCCTGTCATGTTGCACCATCCACATTTTCTTCAAAACTCGACATTTTCAGCCTGTGGTTTGTTGTTTCCCAAAGAGAACAGAGTTTGAGAACAGCAACACACACAGCGAGCGGAAGGTGAGGGATAAATCCTGACATCCAGCGTGTGGCTGTCAGGCTTTATCCTGGAAATGTACTTGCGTTGATCCAGACTAGATTACACTTGACATGCCCATGATAACGCTGCAGTAGTGGACTCACCTAAACGTCATAAGCACTTAGTGGTATGACTTAATGTGGTGGAGTGTTTTGGAGACAGAGAGGGGAACAGGAGGAGACAAACTCAATCAGTCCTTTCTGATGGCTGTATTCTGGTCTCGATGTGTTTAAACTCTGTCTCTGTCTCTCTGTCTCTGGCTTTTTGTGTCTCTGTCTCTCGGTCTCTCTCTCTCTCTCTCTCTCTCTCTCTGTCTCTGTCTCTCTGTGGTGACTGACAGCCGCTGTCTGGCCCGTAGCCTCATAATACCATTTACCCACGTGTGTGTAATGCATTGTGTGCTCCCTTGTAAACTCGAGAGAACTGTGAACAAGGTCTGTCTGTGTCTGTGTGTGTGTGTGTGTGTGTGTGTGTGTGTGTGTGTGTGTGTGTGTGTGTGTTTGTTTCTGTCTAATAGTGGTTTAATATAATCAGTAGGGCCTGTTATGATCTATTAGGGCTCTGCTGCCATCATCCTAGTCAGTGTCCTGCCTTAGATTCCAAAAACACGTCAGCATCAGCACGCACACACACACACACACACACACACACACACACACACACACACACACACACACACACACACACGTTAATTGATTCTAATTAATGCTAGCGATATTCCCATGCACATTAGAATCAGGTTAAGACCAGACATGTCTTAACCTGGTACCCACAAGGACAAAATAAAGCCAGGAAGAGCCAGGGACAGCTGGAGAGGGTCTGTGAAGGCAGAACTCAAAGAAACATCATCTTCCTGGAAGGAAACAGAGAAGACCGTCCAACACCGAACCAGATAGAAAGATTCATGAATGGCCGATGCTCCCCACGGAGCAAAATGGGTTAAATAATGATGAACAAAAAGATACACAGAGTTTGCATGTTCTTCCTGTGTTTGCGTTGATTTCCTCCGGGTGCTCCGGTTACCTCCCACCATAAAGACATGCGTTCTAGGAACTCCTGCCATTGCCTTTGACATACTGTAGGCACTAGCATTATAACTGGAGACGGTCCCTGGGCACCAGACTATGGCTGCCCACTGCTCCTAATTAGTTAGGATTGGTTAATCTAGTCTAGTCTATCCTGTTGCTAAACCAAAATCAGTGTGCTGCCGATTAAGATGTGGATCTGAGGATATCACGAAACATGTTTCTTTGTCACAGCTGATGTGTTTTCATCTTTCGTTCTATATAATTGGTGTCTAACTTTGTGTGTATTTGTCCTTCTTTTTTGAGCGGAGCTGCTCGGGAACGCAAAAATGAATTTCAGTGTAAACTGATAATGAAGTTGTATTGTATAGTAACGTAAATGCAGAGGATACATTCCTTGTATGTGTTAAATGTACTTGGCAAATAAAATAAATATCATATTATATATATATATATATATATATATATATATATATATATATATATGATATCTGCTCCAGCCCGGGTTGGTCAGTGTCATAGTCATGCTGTGTCAGATCCACTGGCTGTACCTACCCACAGTAACCATAGGGATATGATCCACCCTGAAAGCTTAAAGCAGACGCATTGCTTTGATTTGATGTGATGCATCGATTCTCGCTGGTGGAGGTTTAAGTGCTGCACAAAGTATCAAATACCCAAATATTTTGTCCCAGTGTCCAGAGCAGCGAGGTGTGGTCCCGTCTCTGGGGCAAGGCCTGGATCAGGGAGGATTATGGGATTGTGCGTGAGGAGGAGGAGGAGACTGGTGGGGAGTTGTTGGTATTAAAGGTCCCATGACATGGTGCTCTTTGGATGCTTTTATATAGGCCTTAGTGGTCCCCTAATACTGTATCTGAAGTCTCTTTTATATAGACCTTAGTGGTCCCCTAATACTGTATCTGAAGTCTCTTTTATATAGGCCTCAGTGGTCCCCTAATACTGTATCTGAAGTCTCTTTTATATAGACCTTAATGGTCCCCTAATACTGTATCTGAAGTCTCTTTTATATAGACCTTAGTGGTCCCCTAATACTGTATCTGAAGTCTCTTTTATATAGGCCTTAGTGGTCACTTAATACTGTATCTGAATTCTCTTTCCCGAAATTCAGCCTTGGTGCAGAATTACAGCCACTAGAGCCAGTCCCACAATGAGCTTTCCTTAGGATGTGCCATTTCTGTGTCTGTAGCTATTGAGGAGGAGAGGGGGGGGGGGCAAGGTGGAGAGTGAGGGTGTGGCCTTGACCAACTGCCACTTTGCTTGTTTGCAAGCCATGATGTCTCTCTCTCTCTCATGGGCGGGCCAAATTCTCTGGGCAGGCAAAGCAGAGAAAGGGGAGGTAACCTTGCCCCTTATGACCTCATAAGGAGAAGATTCCAGATCGGCCCATCTGAGCTTTCATTTTCTCAAAGGCAGAGCAGGATACCCAGGACTCGGTTTACACCTATCACCATTTCTAGCCACTGGGGGACCATAGGCAGGCTGGGGGAACGCATATTAATGTTAAAAAACCTCATAAAGTGAAATTTCCATGCCATGGGACCTTTAAGATAATGTCTAAAGGCAGCATCCTTACATCCATCATCCAAGTGTGTGGTATCATGGATGTATTAAAGGGATATTTCACCGTTGGAAAGATGAATATATCTTTAAATTGGGTCACTTATGTAGTAGAAATGTGAAGAAAAAAAAAAAAAGAAATTGGTGCCTTCTAGGCCGAGAAAAGCCAGAAAATTTGTTTTTGGGTCATGTGGGTGAAAGACACCAAATCCCAGAATGCACTTGCTTCGCTGCTTGAGAGTCCACTCCCAAGCCACGCCTACCGTTTACAGACAGTGAGACGGTCAACTCAACTCAAGTGTGTTTTATTGTCATTTCAACCATATACACGATACAACGTTTCACCGTGGCTCAAGTGGTGTTACACATTTAAAATATATAAAAACGACATACGAAACAGGCTACATTTAGTGCACACACATTATAGGCTCCGTAAAATTCAGCTAACGCATACTAGCATTAGCGCTTGGTGGGCTGTAAACACCGAGTATAAACACACCCGTAAATTTGCGTGGAATGTATAATGGTCAGCATTTAACAGTCACAAACTCCACCAGCAGTTAGCAGTTAGCAGTTCGTCTCAGGGGGACATGAGGGAGGGAAGGACGGTCATTCGAAAATACTACCGTGTTTCTACTGATACAAAGCTTAATGCTAAATCGGTGAAGTATCCCTTTAAGAGAACTGGATCCCCAGTCATTCCAATGATATGAGTAATGATGAGAGTTGCTCAGTGGTGCATGAAGCACTCATCGAAAAATCCAGCACTTAGACGGTACCTTAGAATAACGTTACGTGATACAGGTAATTTTACATCACCGCTCATTTTACATACAGTTTAACAATAAAACAAAATGCTGTCAAAGGCAGCGGGTCCGCAGGGTTAGCTAACGTTAGCTTCTTCGTCTCATGATCTAGGGTCTGATAAACGGCAAATAAAAAAAAAATAAAAAAAGTCTGTCATATACTTCACACGGTTTTCATGGTAAATCAGCTCCCGAGGCTTACACCGCTGTTTGTCTCTCTGCCTGAGGAGAAATTGCTATACTCTCGCTGTTTCATGACTTTGCGAGTGATGATGTCCTGTCGTCGGATTCCTCAAAGCCAAACTGTTCCCAGACAACGGAGTTGGTTTTGCCTTTTTTGGCTGCCCTCCTTCTGCCATCTTAACTCGCGCTGAGTTTTTAAATTCCAGCGGATGATATGCACACGACTTGCCTCCCTGATAGAGTGCGGATCGGGCCACATTTTTCTGTCCGAGCCCGGCCCGCGTCCGACGGAGCAGTAACTGAGCCCGGCCCGAGCCCGACACAGTTAAAATCTCATTTTTTTCTCATACTAATGACACATGTACGTTGTAGGAAGGCATTCGGAAATGTCAACAGATGAGCGCATCAGCGCACACGGGGCAACAAGCGCATATTAACACAGGCACACACCTACATAATAAGCTTTTTTAAATTTAAAATGTTCAATGCCTTATCGCGCTGATGTGACTGGGCCCGACCCAAATTTCCCCCATCATTTCTAAATATCTGTCCGAACCCGGCCCGGCCCGTCGGATACCGCTGGGTCCCGGAAAACTCGCCATCTAAAATATTCACTAATGTCAAACATTGGGTTTTCGCTGTTCCCCAATCGTTTAAATTCATTCAACCTTTATTTCTCCTCGAGAGATCATTGAGGGGCGACCCTCATTTTCAATGTCATCGAGTCAGATTACAAAGACAAATACAGAACAACAGCACAACAAGTACAGTAAGAAATAAAGAATGACAATCAAACATTCAGAATTGGTAAAAGATGTGATAAATCAATTAGGATAATAGGGATGCAAAAAAAAAATACCATCATGTAAAGCAGTTACAAGTAGAAGTGTGCAGGTTTAGAACCAGATTTCTAAATTCCAAGAGTCCAAGAGGCACAATGCTTATGACAATAAACCCACAGATGTATTAAGAGAACCAAGGACATGTAACACACTGATATATAGACGTGTCATTCGCCATGTAATGTCTATAGGAAAAGTCTTTTTTGGGCCAGAAGGTTGCCAGACGTTGCAATTCCATCGTTGGCCGCTAAGCCCATGGTTGTTTCAAAGCCTGGCGCTGTTCGTGGGGGCTCGTGTTGTATATGGCACCCGTGTTGTGTGTGTGTGTGTGTGTGTGTGTGTGTGTGTGTGTGAGAGTGTGTGCGCGTGTGTGCGCATCAGATCAATCAGGTCAGGGCGACAGCTGTCCTCTGAGGATTAGCTGTGGGTGTCTGTAATGTGCCATCCTGTCGTTTTGAGTTTAGTCTGCTCTTCACATACAGACAAACAAAGCTACAGGCGGACTCTAATCTTGGCCTCCAGATTGCAGTCATAATTACTTCCATGCAGTCACTCACATATTTACCGTAAACCCTCAGTCCTACAGTCTCAAGTTGACTCATAAAGTGTGTCTCATAACCTGCCATTAAAGCAAAACTATAGCTGTGACTATAGAAATAGCCTCCAATAGAAGCATGGAGACGGCATGTTTCTGTAGTAGTACAGTGAGGTGCAGAGGTCTTAAATGCATGTTAGTGATGTTAGGTGGCTGTAAAGATGAGGTTGACTCTTTTTGTCCCTGGCTATATTTATAGCATACTTTTACTCAGAGTGTGTGGGCTGAGTCTTGATCAGCAGTATATACAGTACCAGCCACATTGCATACTTGTGTAACCTTATTCTTTTCAGATTCCTAAAGTGCTGTACATGGTGAATGTGTGGCGTTCACTGTCACCGGCGCACACTGCAAGCACTTGGGGTGTTTTCTAAGGCCCTGTTTACACGAAAACGCTCGCCGGTGAAAACAACAAAATATTTTATCAGATGTGCCTTTCGTTTAGACGGCGACGGCATTTTTAGGGCTTAAAAACGCAAAAAAGTGAAACCACCCTTCAGAGTGGAAATCTTAAAAATGCTCCACCGTGACGTTCCCGTCTAAAGGGTAAAAACACACTGTGCGAGAGTGTGTGAGTATGTGTGTGCCGCGTGTGCCGTGTGTGTGTGTGCCGCGTGTGTGTCTGTGTGTGTGTGCGCATTGTTTGGAGCAATAACTCCACCTCCTCGTCTATCCAAACAAAATTGTCAGCTTTTGTTGTGCATACTGCATCGAATTTCACACACTTTTGCGTCACCATATGCACGCAGATTTCCCCCCCACAACGCTTTACTAAACGTGGAATAAAAAGTGAGAACGCAACGCCACTTTTGCGTTTTCTTTTTAGATCGTTTCCATCCAAACATAGCCTTACTCTGCATATTCAGCTGTCAGCAGGACACACTCATGCAATGGTCTTTCTACCTTTTTTTTCGGCTTATAAATGGAAGAAACGTGTACTTGCTGCTCTTCAGCACTACTACTGGATGTCTACCAGTTGTCAACAGTTAGCCAGCGAGTAAACTTTGCTTCTGGGTTGGATTCATTTCAATACTTTTTAGCGGTCTGAGGAAGTCAAATGTTCATTCAAAGATTAAAGTAATTTTGTGTTGCAGAAATAAAAAAATTTTTTTATTCTTACAACCCCTAAGCTTTATTTTTAATCCTATTTTCTAATCTGTTCTCATTTACCACTGAAATCCGCGGAAAAACCGTGAGGTAGGGCTCAGAGCAGAGAGGCAAAGCACAGCGCAGGTATACGTCATCATTGCTTCTGGCTTTGGTTGCGCCTTGAAAGATCAGCGGCAGCGAGGTCAAAGTTGAAATAGAGCTGGGCAATATATCGATATTATGTCGATATCGTGATACGAGACTAGATATCGTCTTAGATTTTGGATATCGTAATATCGTAAATGGCTTAAGTGTTGTCTTTTCCTGGTTTTAAAGGCTGCATTACAGTAAAGTGATGTCATTTTCTGTTACCAGACTGTTCTAGCTCTTCTATTATTTTTACCTTTACCCACTTAGTCATTATATCTACATTACTGAAGATTATTTATCTAAAATCTCATTGTGAAGATATTTTGTGAAAGCACCAATTGTCAGCCCTATAATATCGCCACAATATCGACATCGAGGTATTAGGACAAGAATATCGCGATATCTAATTTTCTCCATATCGCCCAGCCCTTTAAATAATTCGAACTCTGAGTGCAGCGCTGGGCGGCAAACCAAGGGTGGCTCTCCCCATAGGAAAACAATGGAACAGTCAGCGCAGAGCGGCTTCACCGCGGATCATGTGACAGCGGCTTTACAGAGGCCAACCCTGCAGCTGAATGGATTGTTGGCCAGCTCGCTCGTTGAGGATGACTGAGCTCAGTCTTGTTGAGCTCCAGAGTTCTGGAGCAGATATTAGAACAGCAGACACTTGTGTCACAGTAACCTACATTAAATCTGCTTTACCAGACTATTCACTTTGATTTAAGCCGTGCCAGCAGAAACTACACACCATAAATCAGATGGGATGAATTCTGTTGAGAGACGACCTGCAAATTAAAAACCTGCTATAATATTCTGGGATATGAGTTTACACATTTCGTTGGATTAGGGGTTTAACTTGATATTTGTTTTTCGAGACTCCAGACTAAGAAATGTGGTTTGACACTTAGCAGTGAATAAAAAAACTATCCAAACAAGGTTCCAAATTTGATTTTTGTAAGGGCCTAAACTGAAGAAGCATGGATTATGATGGATTATGGATTATGCCTCTGAACAGAATATAAATGCAAGTGACTTAACGAAAACACAAGTAGAGAGTTGGTTCCAAATGAGCATGATAACGCCAGCCACTGCTTGTTTGTCTGGTGATTAAAGTGGAGAACAACTGGATGGAAGTAGGAATTAGAATTGACTTAATATATAAAAAATAAATAAATAAATAAGTAGCACAAAGGAAATCATCGTGGCTGGGCCAAATGGTAACCATAGCAACGTTGAACAGTTTTGCAGTGACTGATGATGTAGGCGAGGCTGGGCTCCATGGGGATGACATGATTATTTTGTGTAAATTGCACGTTATAACCATGTGTATATCATGGATCAAATCTGGCATATCAGCAATAAAAGCGGTGTTGATGACTTATTCTACGTGCACGCCCTTCGAAGCTCTGTCAGCGGTCTCTCTGTCAGGCTTTGTTAAACCAATCAGCTCTACTGTCAGTCAGACCTGTCATATAGAACATCCATGGCAGAACTGCGTATATTTAAAAGGCTGTAAAAACTCCTGTCTGATTAAAAATAAAACCCATTGGCTAGGGCTGGAAAAAAAGCAAAAAACTTATCAAAAAGAAGATCTATCTGATGCACTCTATGGGCCCTGTTTTAACGATCTAATGGCACAGCTGCATTTAGGGCGTGTCCAAATCCACTTTTGCTAGTTTGCTAGTTTTTTCATGGTTCAAAAGGGTTGTACTTAGTGTCTTCATTAATTCATAGGTGTGTTTTGGGCGTAACATGCAATAAACCAATCAGACTAGCTATGTTTCCATCTACACGTTTTTATCTGAATTAAGTGATATCGAATGAAAAATGCCTTATGGAAACAGTAAAATCCGATTGAATTTCATGAATATCGACTCAAAAGAAATATTCGGTCTCATCGGATTTTATCTTGATCGATATACGGCTTATGCGATAGACGCTGATGGAAACGTTATTTGCCGAATAAATAATGAATTGCGATTAAGTTTTAGGTCATTTTATGGTTGCAACCCGCCACAAAATGAAGAAGAAGAAGTTTTAGTTCATTTCCGCCCAGTATTTCCGCTCTGTTTGCACACATGGCGGGTGTCAACAAAGGCAGATGGAAGTGGACGAACGAGGAGACGAGAGACTTCTTGAATTTAATTTACGAGCAAAATATAACGCTGTCGTTCCCACACCACAGGCCGCTTCCGTTGTCGTCGGGCATTTACGTGCATCTGCATCTGCATCATCATAGCAATGTGTTGATAGCGTCGTTGTTTTCTTATTATAGCTTGATATGTCGCTATCAGCTGGCACATAAGCACTATTACAACTTGTGCAATATTGATCATTTGTTGGTAGATGGCGCGATTTTGTCTAGCAAAACCTTGTTCGCAAATGTTTGCTTGAATGTTGTGCGATTCAGTGCGAAAATGAATGGAAACACCTTAAAATGTCTCAGATCAATTCGATATACCAATTTGACCGCAAAACAGCATGTGACGTCATTACGCAACAGGTTTTCATTCGCTTTAAAGCTGTTGGAGGGAAACACACTTTCACCAGCTTTATTCGCATGAGTTTTTTTTACCGAACTTCAGATAATTCGATTGACAAGTGGATGGAAACTTAGCTAGTGTCATCTCCCATTCCCTTTAAAAGCCAGGCGCGTTTGTACCTTGGTGCATTGCTATTATGATTTGGATGATTACGGATTTGCACTGTAATATTTTTATTTGTAATCTTTTGCATGTTTGTGTGCTGCTGCGCTTCCCTGTGTGTGTGTGTAACAAGCATAGTGTGCCCATGGGCGCAAAGATGGGCGCAGGTGCATTCGCTATTTAAACGACGTGGGCGCTGGACGGGAAATTGACAACTGCGTCGGTCTTAAACTAGCAAAGACACTTGCTTCGGGCTTTGCACTGCGCTGCGCCGGGTGCAAGATAGGGCCTTATGACTGTTTGCTGATTCCCTCTGTCAGGCAGTCACTACAACAGCCAATCACATGTAACATCTCAAAGTAACAACCAACACTGTCAGCCAGCATGTGCATATGTTTAATCATAACAGAAAGACTTTTTTATTCTGGTTAACCATGAGTTCAGACTAATTTAGATTGTTTGACCGTGGGTGCGGGAAAAAGTCTTTCCAGCCTGTAGACTCTGCTCTCATCAACATGGTTTCCAGCAGTGGGCAGACACAGCTAGAGACTAGCTGGTGAACACAGTGGAGCATTTAGCAGTTAGAGAGACACATATTCCCCCTGGAGTTGGTGGAGACAGAAACAGCTAAAGGAGAGAGAATGTTGGACAGACATTCACCAAAAACACCACTGAACTGCCCCAGTACCTTACGATGTATTTCCAAAGTTAAAGCTATGTGCCGGTGCGTGAGCTGGTGTGTTCTTCACGTAGCGAGGCGGGAAAACTTCAGGATGGTGGATGGACATGTAAGTAGGGCTGCGTACCCAATTCAATACTTTTTAAGCACCGACCGAATTGCCTCTGAAGTATCGAGTATCGAAAAATGCCTCATCGTTCCATACCCAATTTCAATACTTAAGGAGTAAATCTCATCAGCGTCAGTGAGCCAATCAGCACGCAGCATGCTTCTACCAAGATCTAATATGTAATACATGTCTGTGATTGGCTGTCTAACGTTACACATCGCAGAGACACGCTGGGAAAAACTCTACGTTACACAGAGACGGCTCACGTAGTAGGAGCTGAAAAATACATAAAAAGATTTGTGCTGTAATGTTTAATGCTTAATGTTTCTTTTTGGTAAAATGGATTTTTCTAAAATTGGTTAAAGGTCCACTGTGTAGTGTTTTAAGTATTTTATTAGCTCAAATCAATGTCTTCATTCATAAATATGTCCTCATTGGTGTAAAATGACCTCTGCCAATGATCTGACTTCTCCTCGTAAGCGAAGAATTTCTTATCTGTATTTACATTGGACGGGCAAGTCCAAGGAGGCTTCCATGTCGTTCCGCCATTTTGAAAAACTATAATCGCTAAGAGGGACATAAAGCATTAGCCTACCTGTCTAGCTAATCCACAACGCATTTTCGTTCAGAGCCAGCGTCACGTGACTGAAACCAGCTGAAACGGAGAAGGAGATCAGTGAGAGGCGCTTGTCACCGCCCCGGCTAATTCGAAAGCTTGCACTGCACTTTAGTTCATAATGGAGGATCGTACTTACGCCGAGCCACAGGAGAAGGAATCCTCGTCGCCAAAAAAAGCGAAAATTGGAAGACATGTTGTCATAGCTTGTTGGTACATAACGGCTACCGTAGTTGCAACACGCATTTGAAAAAGCGAGGCGCTAGAGAGCACTATTTGTTTGAATGCAAAATACAATTTCACCGCTAGATGGGAGAAATTCCTACACAGTGTACCTTTAAGAAAAAAGTATCACCGGCATTGAAGTCACAGTATTGGTATCGGTAACGGCATCGAACATTTTTGAGCGATACCCAGCCCTACATGTAAGCATGTCTGACTTTCATGCAAGAGACAGGAGCCTTTTTTTAACCAATCATGACCCCCTTACCCTGACCATACCTTAACCATAATCTGCCATTACCATCATCTCTTCCATAACTTATCCATAGCGTAGTGACCAAGCGCACATACTGTAGAGAGAATAAAAACCAATGTTGGCATTGAATGTAACGAAATGGTACAATATTGTTGCCTTCTGAAATAAATGCTGATGTTGAGCCAACCCATTCCCATTAACTATGATATCAGCTGATAATTCATAGGCTTGTGTTTACGTCTCGTTGCGCTGCCCCCAAGTGGTGAACGGATGATTCAGTGCAGCTTTGACGACCGAATGAGTCAGAATCTAATAATATCTGGGGTTTTTTTCTGCACAAAGAATAAATAATCAGTTTACTGTTAGGGCATAGAGTCTTATTCACAAGTGAATTAAGAAGTGATTGTTTTATCTCCTCCTGCGGTCAGTGTGACAGTTAATCAGAGCAGCCACCTTCACCACAGAGCACCTGAAGGAGCTCCAGCCTCGCTACTGTCACACTCTGTTTATCACTGGATCCTGAACCCTCCCGCACTGCAGTCCATTTCCTCCACAAACAAAGCTCCTCCAGGGTCCTGTTTGCGTCACAGAACCTGATTCCAGACTGCCTAAACACCTCAGGGTTCTACCTCAAAGATTTCTCTGGAGAAAACGCTTCAGGGAAATCTGTTTTGCGTGCTCGAGAGGATCGAGAGGATTGTGCATCGAGAACAATTCCAACTTGGAATCGGTTCAGAAGTTACAATTCCGGTGCGCCATCTGACGCTACGTGTCACACATTGTGGAATTTGTTTTGTACGTCTGAAGGTGCTAATAAAAAACTGATCACAAAAAAAGAAGTTACAATTCCAATGCAAATCCAAAGTGTTTTTTTTATTGAAATCGTTTGGAAAATCCAATCATCGGTTCCAAATTTCACACAAGCAAGTTTTGGTTTCTGTAGCGTCCGGTACTTGTACTTCTGGTAAAACTGTAAATCACCATGGAATCTGAAGCCCCGTTTACACGAAGGGAAGACGCAGATATTTTCCTGCGGTTTGGCCTCTCATTTACACGAAAACCCCGTTTTTATCACAGAAAACGCTTATTTCTAAAAACCCCGGCCAAAGTGGAGATTTTGGAAAACTTCGTTTGCACGTTTGCATGTAAACTGAGACAAACGGAGGTTTAGGCAGCCGAGAGAGAGAAAGAGGAAGTGAGTCGTTGCTGTTGTTGCTATTTTCGGGATTCTGATTGGCTAACATGGGCTTGAGCTTCTTGTTACACTGCCACCTACAGGTGTGGCATGCTCTTGACAGCATTGACAGCATATATACACGGGTACATGTAAACAAACACTTTTCTGAAAACATAGAGGTTCTAAATGTCCGTTTATGAAAATAGCCGGCTACGTGTAAACGTAGTCTAAATAAAATTGTCCTCTTATCTGTGGAATAAGCATGGGAGCCGTTTCAACTCCACCCCTCAAAGAATCCGAATTGGAATCAGAGTTGTTAAAACCAAATGATGCCCAACCCTAGCTCTAACCCAGAGGAGAATGAAGTGGCAACTTGAAATGCCTCTTGCTGAACTGGATAAAAGGTTTATTATATCATCTGAGTGCACAGATTGATGCTTTTCATGCAGGGCCACGTAGACATTCAGGAGGTGGTTGTGGAGGAGTTAGAGCAGCAGGAGAAGGGAGGAGACCTGTGAATGTCTTCATTAACACCGGGCTGGTAGACTCTCTGTGTGTGTGTGTGTGTGTGTGTGTGTGTGTGTGTGTGTGTGTTGGCAGGTGCACTATGTGATAATTGGTAGTAGTCTCATGTTTGCACAGGCTCAGATCTGAAAGTGGAGATCTTCACTGTCTCGTTGGCTCTGAGATCCCAGGTTCCCCTGTGGCTGTCTGGGTCTCTCTTCTCTTTTCTTTCATTCTTTCTGCCTTTTTTCCCCCTCTCCATCTCTCTTTTGCTCTCCTGTGTCCAACCCTCTTTCTCTCTCTGATGGAGGCTAGACCAACCTTGTGTCCTGAATTTTAACCGGTATTGTGTGCTGCGATGATTAGTTGATTAAATCCATCAACACAATCCAACAATTTTGGATTCATTGTTGAAGTGATTCATCAGTTGTCAAAGTGTCAAAAGTGAGCTGGTTACAGCTTTTCACATGTGAGGATATGCTGTTTCCTGCCTTTTATACCAAAAGTGCACGCACATTTTGCTGACAGGACACAAGCTGAATGGCGATGCATGGAGGTAGAGCCCTAAGCGGGACTGTTTCCTTCATCCCGCTCCCGCCCGCTCCCGGCAAATTTCTGACCATTACTGCCCGCACCCGCAACATGTGTGTTACACTCTCACCCGCTCCCGCAATGTGTATGTCCACTCCCGCCCGCACCCGCAAAACTCTGAGAATTTATGCCCGCACAAGAGAGGCATTGATGTTGTGTCTTCTCCCGTCCCGCATGAGAAAACACGTCATATTATAGGTTAATAGGGAGAAGATGCAGGCAAAGAAGGCAGGTGCTTGCTGCTGTTAGACGGGGAGGAAGGAGCAGAAGGAGAGGGAGAGAGGGGGAGGAAGGAGCCGAGGATGTGAGGCTCAGACACGCTGGTGTCTGCTCACAGATGGGCTATACAGTATATACTCAGTCAGTATATATGTATATCTATGGTTTCTGCTGGCGTGGGGGGGTTCCAGGCTACATCCCGATCTCGCAGTGTTTTTTTTAGCCGCCCGCTCCCACCCACAGCAAAGTTAAAACCGCCCGCTCCCGCGAGATTTGCGTTGGATCCCACGGGACCCAATCCCAATGCAGCCCTCTACTTGGAGGTAGTGTATAACGTTGCAATGCGTTAGCGTCGTTAAAGGTGCTGTAGGTAGGATTGTGAAGATCCAGGACTTATCCAAAGAATTTGAACATCGACAACTTCTCAGTCCCTCCCCCCTTTCCGCTAAAGCCCAAAACGGTCTCCTAAGCCCCTCCCCCCACAAGGGAGAATGAATGCGTGTGCATGAGCAGTGATTGACATGCAGTTAGACACCCCCCCCGGCCCTGATTGGTGCAGGGAGCGGTGGATTTTTGCAAATTGCACTACAGGCTGTAGGTGGTGCCAGAGGAGCCGGATTGTTTTTTTTTAATGACCTGCTTCATGTAGTTCTACTGGAACATAGGGTCAGTTTCAGCAAATATGACACAAAGTTAGTTTTATAAGTCTTACCTACTGCACCTTTAACAAATACGTGGCTATCTCAAACACCACATGGAACATGACGTTAGTTTGTTTCACGGCAATAATGCCTCAAACAAACAATATAGGGCTGTGTTTCAGGGTTAGGGTTAGATGTTTTACAGTTTGTCTATGATGTTAATAGTAAAATTTGAGGTAAAATTTGAGGTGTTTCCTCCCTTTGTAATGAACGATGGCTTCAGAGCATCAATTATATGTCCGTTGTCATCCGCCTCGAATGCAAAGTATTTCCATATTAGGCTAAACTTGCAGCTATCTTCTGTAGTTTTTCCCGTGTGCTTGTAGGCATTCTTCTTCTTCTTTTCCACTTGTAGTATACACTTACGCGTATATGCTGCCCCCATCAGATCCGGAAGAATTGCAACCTCGGTACCTTCGTTACCAACGGTACCTACGCTACTGCAGAAAAACAAGTACCATCACGTTTTAAGAATGTTTGTACCGACTTGGTTCCGAAGTACCGGTTGTCGTGACATCCCTAGTCCCATCTCTGCAGATCTTCTCAAAAAGAATGGAAGTCAATATTTAACGGACGGTAGGAAAAATACGATGAGAGATGGAAGGCCCTGTGGCCTGCTTTGGAAAAGCGAGGCGCTAGAGAGCACTATTTGTTTGAATGCAAAATACAATTTCACCGCTAGATGGGAGAAATTCCTACACAGTGTACCTTTAAGAAAATAGTATTGCTTAGGAACCGGTATTGAAGTCACAGTATTGGTATTGGTAACGGCATCGAACATTTTTGAAAGATATCCAGCCCTACATGTAAGCAAAAGGAAAAGGGGGAAAAGGAAAAGGAAAAGGGATGGCAGTCATGTAAAGTGTATGTGTAGTAAATAACGTGTGAAGTATAGTCCTGTTATCGTGTTTAATGTATGTGTGTGTGTGTGTGTGTGTGTGTGTGTGTGTGTGTGTTCGTTCCACGGCCTTGCTGTCTGCAGACACTCTCCTGTGCTTGTTTCCTCCTCCATCCACGTGATGGAGGTTGGGTGGCTGGATCAGCCTCAACATGGCTGCCGTGTGCTCCTCTAAGACACTCGGCTAATCTGTCACTCTGTTTGCACATCTAATGTGTGTGTGCAGTGTGATTAGAGACAGATCAATGCAGGGATTGATCAGAGCCTGAACAAACACAACATTAAGAATTGATCATGCACAGCTCGCTCCTGAGATTGCATACAGTGGCAAAGGAGCCCGGCTCTGTTTCAACCAGAGGCCGTCCGTTCTGCCAAATATTTGTCAAATATTATAACAGACAGTAGCTCTATTGTGCTGTTACAAATGGACCGTTTCTGGAATCGCTCCATTAAAAAAAAAGAAAAAAAAGAAAAGAGAAACATACTTTGTAACCACAGGTCCAGTGGCCAGTAGTCTAATTTCTCCAGAGGTTATTTTGTGGTTCCCTACGTGCGCTGCTACAATTAAATAAAGCAGCATAATGAAGTAAATCTCATTTCGCTGTGAGAGTCCAGCAAGACTATCAGCAGTTGTCGCAGATCTGCGCTACAGATATCGATTGTCTGTCCAGCGCTGAGGGAATAAAAGATGGAGCTCTGTTTAAGATTTCCCTAAACCACTTCACTATGTACTGACTGCCAGCACTCCTGTGTGTGTGTGTGTGTGTGTGTGTGTGTGTGTGTGTGTGTGTGTGTGTGTGTGTGTGTGTGCGTGCGTGTGCGTGTGCGTGCGTGCGTGCGTGTGTGTGTGTGTGCTAAATGAAAAAGCCATTGTAAAAGCAGATTTATATCACATTCATAAAGCAGATTTATATCTCAGAGCGAGTCAGCGATTGGGTGAGATTGTGTTTATTTATGCCGATGCAGGAAGATGCAAAACACTGTGATGTGATACAGTACGATACAAGACTTAACATGACATAGATATGTTAGCTTAACCAAACACAGCAGTATGGTCCTCAAACAGGAACCAGCTGTGATTTTATCATTTATGACCAGTCACACGTCTCTGAATTTTGACAACATGAATAAAAAAATCACTGTCACTATACATTTCCAATGGAATGAAAATAGGTAATAGGTAAAGCTAATATATACATATAGGCCTACAGGGGACGGGGGGACACGGGAGAAGGGTAAGTCTTTTCATTCCACAGTGCCAAAAAGAGAAAAAGCCTACACCCACTCTGTCCCTTTAAACAGGAGCAAATGGAACATATTGCAGTCGTTATACTGTTACTGTTATACAAATGATTAAAAAATAACATATAGAGCCCTATCTTGCGCAATTGACTTTGTACACCGACGCATGTATCATTCCTATTTTGCACCCGACGCACAGCGGACTTTTCCGTCCACAGACTCACGTCGGTAAATTAGGGAATGAACTTGCGCTCCCGGTGGGCAGTTCAGCAAAAAGAGGAGGCGTGTTCCGGCGCAAATGTTCCCTATTTTGCAGTTTCAGAAAACAGTTCCGCCACAGACCAGGAAAAACCTAGTCTGAAGTCAGTGGCGCGTTATTCAGATGCTATTTTAAGGGCGCATGCTTGGCCGTAATGTAGAGTGTGCACACCGCGCATACACTTTGCTTCTCTCATCTCACATACCCAGCAGTTTCCATTTTTGCAAACCATACATAAATACAAGGAAAAATATAACCTTGTTTTACACAACATTGCCATGAATCATGGATGTGTTGATGACATAAATGAGGAAATATTAGAGGACTTAAGGAGATGTGATGTTGAACTGCATGTGCCGATGCCACTTAACCCAAATGCCCCAGCAGCAGCACGGGAGAGGAGAGACAGAAGAGCTGCATCGTCTACAGTGAGGTAATCTCGGTCTAATGTTAGACTACATTGCAAAAATATCACCATGCGTTCATAACCTCGTGATTCAGTGAGAGTGAGCCCAAAACATGGAAAGTATGTTTTTGTGACATTCCTTTATTTACATTTTGTCAAAAAGAAAAATCAATAGCAAACGTCGGTCTCCTCGGCTGTGAACCGCTCCTGGCGTGCGCCCATGGATGTACTAAGAGCGTGCGCCTAGCAAATCCACCATTATAATAGCAATCCGCCATGGAACAAGCGCGCCTGCTTTTAAAGGGAATGTGAGATAACGCTCTGATTGGTTTATTGCACGTTACGCCACACCTATGAGTAATGTAGCTACTTCAGACCAACCCATTTTAGATTTGCGTGATCCGCCCACAAAGTTACTTGCTTTTGGCGTTTGATTCTTGCAGATCGTTAAAATAGGGCCCATACATTTACAAATAACTGCATTGTACAAAATCAAGCCGCTTTCTTTTCGCTTTCCTCGAGCGGGAAGGCCGCTGGGTCGGTAAATGGACGGACCTGTGTGTGTGTGTGTGTGTGTGTGTGTGTGTGTGTGTGTGTGTGTGTGTGTGTGTGTGTGTGTGTTTATTAGCAACATACAACATACATTAGCAAATATCGGCCTTTTCAGGCAGCTGCCAGTAGCTGATTGATTCTGCATGCTTCCCAGTGTTGTCTCTCTCAGGAGGGGTGGTGTGTGTGTGTGTGTGTGTGTGTGTGTGTGGGTGTGTGTGTGTGTTTGTGTGTGTGTGTGGGGGGGGGGGTGATGCTCTCTGACGACACTGGCTTTCGGAGACGGGGCAGTTGCTAGGAGATAGCGGGGCAGTTGCCAGGGGATACCAGAGTGGCGCTAAGAAACCATGTACATTGCTCTGGTGAGGGAGTATTGTTTAAAGTTCAGGGTGGGGGGACAGCACATAGTTCATCTTTTAGGTCATTTCTGGTGGAGTAGTTGAAATCTAGGGATTGTTGTTCCAATATCAGAGTTCAGAGAAGAAAAATAATTTAAAAAAAAAATAAAAAATAAAAAGGACGTCAAATAAAAGGGCACCAAACAGCTGTAGATTTATTACCATGTTTAGATATAATAACTATTGAATATGTTCATATTCTAACTCATTGTACCCCAAAATAACTTACACTTATTGTCTACATCTGACTCACTGTGTACTTCTTCAGAGGAAAACATTGTACTGCTACATTTACCTGAAATGTTACTGCTTACGTTGCAGATTCAGATTTTACTCACAAAATATTATGATTAAAATATGATACATTACTCATTAAACTATCCAGTATTATGTTAGAGTTGAAAGCTCCACCTTGTTGACGTTAAATTAATGTAAGTACTTTGCGCTGTTACAATGCCTCTCTTTCCACTTGAAGTAAACATTTGAATGCAGGACCTGTACTGTGCGGTATTAATAGTTCTACTCTAATAGTTTTACTTCAGAAAAAACCTTTTTGAGTACTTCTTCTACTTCTGCCAATGGCAACATTCCTAGTTAGAGAGAGGGTGAAAAGTAAAGCAAGACGCTGTTTGCCTGAGGCCCCCAAATCATTAAATCTGCCCCTGAATATACCCCAAATTCCTGCTGCTCACGGTCAGAAACACCCAGCGAAATATTCTCAGCGGAGGTGTACATTTCCAAACAGGCGTATTACCCGCCTGCTAACCACCGCTGATATAAAGTACCATCAAAGCATGGATGTAAGCATAGACAGTTAAAGAAATGGACACAGCGACGCCATAGACTTCGACGGAGACCAGTGAAGTATTTTAGAAGCACTTTTCCGGTGTTGGCTGAGCGTTACTGCACAGCCTCAAACTGAGCTTGACGATGTAGATGTGACTTGAGCAACCTGTCGGTTGGAAGTCTTCTGGTAGCTGTGCCAAGAGAAATCTCAGTCATTCCAAATCTTGCAGAGACGGAGAGCATGAGTAGGAGTTGTCCATGAGCGTAGGAGCAGAACTCTCTATGGGCTTCTCCCTTGACTGTATGCCTCCACATCCCCCCGATTGCCTGTGAGCTTCTCCTGACTGTACGGTAATTTCTCTACTGTACGACAGAAAGTCGCGTGGTTATGACACAATCGTTAGCCTATTTTTTCAAAAATGTCTGCTACGGAGCCATAACGTGAGATACAAGGTAATGGAGCCTTTTATACATTGTTGTGTTTCTTTAAAAATAAACAATGGGCAAATAGAGTCTTTAAACGCTTCAGATGTAAAGTTATTCGCTGTCAAAGTGACGCTAAAATGAATGGGAGTCAATGGAATGCTAGCGGAAGGTGATGGCTTGTTAGCCTCAGAATCTCCCCATAGGTGGTACGCTTTCCGGATGCTCGCTTACCCCCTTGGATTTAGTTGGAGTAGTGCTGGTATCTCAATACCAATACTATCACTCAGAAAGCTTAAAGACAAAACTTAAAGCTAAAGAAGGCCATCTACAATCATTAGATCTGAGAAAAGTCTTTTAGTTTGCATTCATTCGGCTTTGAGCTTTGACACACCAACCTGACAGCTGACCGTCTGCAGAGACGGACTGATCTGTCCGCCCTCGTCTCTCAAAAAGGTGCCTCGGAACATACAAGAAGCGACGCCGACTTGAGCGTACGTTCTGCGCGTGCGCGAGACGTA
Organism: Sander lucioperca; assembly: GCF_008315115.2. Taxonomy (NCBI): domain Eukaryota; kingdom Metazoa; phylum Chordata; class Actinopteri; order Perciformes; family Percidae; genus Sander; species Sander lucioperca. The sequence goes on from NC_050183.1 coordinate 28,805,251, forward strand.
ATACGTCTCCATAACAGCAGGCGGCGCTAATCTGTATTGTCGCCCAAAAAATGAAAACCGGAAATGACGGAACATCTCTCTAGACCTAGTAAACACAGAGCACGCTGTCGTCAGTCATTGTTTTCATCAGAGAGCGTTGATAGTAGTCACGAAGGATCGTTGTTGTCATTACTCGCTGAACGGAAGAAAATACCATGGCTAGTAATAAGAAGATACTGGCGTTGTCAGCTCTCGGGCTTCTTCTTGTGGAAGAAGCACTGATTCGCTAGTCAAGGGCTAGCACTCCACCAATCAGATTGGTCATTGAGTCCGACTGCCCATCGGCCGATTCAACAAGTCAAATCGGCCAAATTGGATGCCGAGGGCTCCTCCAACGGACGACGGCACGGAACACACCGAACAGACTCGAGTCACCGACCTCGCCAGACTGTCCGACGGCCGATTATCGGGTTGGTGTGTCAGAGCCTTTAGGTGCCGCCCAAAACGGCTCGAGTGCTGCACCTAAACCTTACAGTGCAGGGAAAACCCTGTAAATGTAATGGATTGAGTGTTATATTGTCAATGTACAGTATTTTTTCCATATCATGTGAACTCAGCATTAGATATCTTGAGGCAAAGCTATGCTAGTTGATATCAAATAATTAAATACAGCGGCAATATTGAAGTACAATGACCATGGTGAGCCAAACATTTTTTTGAAATGACATTTTTGTGCCTCTCATCTCATGCTGGACCTGGACCTCTTAATTGTATGAAATAATAATTCATGAAATATTATCCTCTCTATACTCTCTGTCTGCTCGGATTAGGCTGACAGGGAGATGAAGGAAGTTGGCCTCTGGCTTCGCTCATAGACAGAGTTTATCTAGCTACACCCAGCTGTCACTGTGACACACACACACACACACACACACACACACACACACACACACACACACACACACACACACACACACACATGAAGTTCAGCAGTGTTTGTGAGTATTTAACAGACAGAAAGTTCTTTTGGAAGACTTACACAGGGACTCACCACAAGTTCTATGATTCATGTGTTTACTTCTTCCAACAGCACACTGTTTATCCTGACGCTAGCTTTCTAGAAACATTGAAACGTTGTTCGTAGCGAGGCTGTACGGATGGGGATGTTTCTTGGATGGTCCATGTTGGTCACACAGTATCTCAATATTCATGTTCCCCTCAGGACGAATTGTAATTCGGTGATGCTCTGACTTTTCATCCAGCACCATCATCACGTCAAATCTTCAATGTGTCCCAATACTTTTACACGTTTTATGACCAAATGCCTGCAGAACTGATGGCGTTCCCATCAGCCTTGGCTGCACTTTGTGTTTACTGATAATTATGTTAGCATCTGCGTGTTAGCATTGTGATTGTGAGCATGTTAGCATGCTGACATTAACAACTTTAATATAATTATATATGTAATGCTCTATAAAACACCCTCTAGTCAAAAGTCATTTTGATTTGAGGTAACGGTAAAGTTGCCCTGCAAAGACCTTCCTGCCGTTTGCTGTGTTTTGCACTAGAGATGTTCCAATACCGATAACAGTATCGGTATTGCCTCCGATACTGCCTAAAACGCTGGTATCGGTATCGGGAAGTACTGGAGTTTATGCACCGATCCGATACTATGTAATAAAGCCCTAAAGAAAATCTACGTTAAAGTAGTTTATTTATGTTCTTTTTCCGTTATAACTGACTGTCAAACTGGATAAAAAAAGAAAGTTCTGTGGCATTCATTGTTTGTGTTTGTTCATGTTTCACAAAGAGTTTAACCTGAGCCAGACTGACAACAAAGATAGAAATCATATCACATCCATACAGGGATAGTAGTATACAGAAACATAATAAAATATATGACACACTGGTATCAGATCGGTACTCGGTATCGGCCGATACGCAATTTAAGGTATCAGAATCGGTATCGGGAAGCAAAAAATGGTATCGGACCATCTCTAATTTGCAGCCGATGTAAATACTTGCAACATTTACTGATTGGACTGACTGCAAAGACCTGTACACAGCTCATAGCTGGATTGGTAAACAGTAGGCATTAATATATCTCCCGAAAATGAGACATTTTCTGACCCGGGAGCAGAGGCACGCTAATCCGGGAATCCCGGGAAATTGACTTGTCTTTAAGGTATAACTTCTGTTTCAGTTAAAACACATTGGTCGTATTTCAAGTAACACTAAATGCAACAAGGAGCAATATGCATTAACCTGTGGGTTCCCAACCTGACTGCTTTGGTGTATTATTTGTTGGCATTCATAATTATTAAAGGCAAAAGAATGCCATTTGCGTTGATCAACATTAGAATGAACATTATGAACTTAGCATGCAGCTTGGTTCTAGCTGCGAGGAATGTGAAATGCAAGTGAAATGATCCCAGTGTGCTGTGGGAGTCCAATGCCCTCACCTGCCCTGAGGCGCTGCCAACCCTTCAAAATGATTCATTAGTGTGGCTGTCAGTGGAGAGATGGGGGGGGGGGGCATTGTGGCTAAGATGGTATTTTCGAGGCCTTTATTCTGGCATGAATAACAGTCTGAGGAAAACACTGTACTCTTATCACTTTTGAGGCATGAAAAGGTTATAGTTTAACAATGTTGGTAGCTTTAGTCCAAACACATCTTTAACACTGGTATCAGTTTCTCTGTCCTGTTCTCTGTCCCCCATCGTGTGATGTAACCTCAGTGCATCGATCGAGTGCACTAGTGTGGCACAATCAGGATTGGGAGATACGCTTCCACCATTACTGAGTAGCTCTGTCAGACTCTACTCTTTTTATTTGATTTATGTTAAATGCTAACGTGGGGCGGCAGTGGCTCAAGTGGTAGCGCTACCAATGGGAAGGTTGGTGGTTTGATCCCTGACCCTGCAGTACCATGTCGAAGTTTCCTCGGGCAAGACACTGAACCCCAAATTACTCCTGATGCTGCACCATCGGTGTGTGAATGAGTGTGAATGTTCATCTGATGAACAGGTGGCACCTTGCATGGCAGCCGTCGGCCACAGTGTGTGAATGGGTGCGTGGATGGCGCCTGTATAATGTAAAAGCATTTTTAAGTAGTGACTAGAAAAGCGCTTTATAAATGCAATCCATTTACATTTAAATCCATGGACTGGGTTCGTAACGTTAGACTGGATGTTTTCTGCTGAGATGCTGAAGCATTGACGTCGTGACGTCTAGTTCTTTTTTACGATAGATACAATGTACAGAGTTTTCCTTTTGTTACGCTTGAAATGATCCCAAACTTACAGACAGACAGACAGACAGACAGACAGACAGAGAGACATTGCCATCCCCAGAGCCCTGGCAGAAAATGTAAATAGTTAATGTTTCTGTGCCTGTTAATAGGTTATAGGTTAAGCTAATAGGATAGACCAAAGTCAAATTTGGTATCTGACTGCTCTTACAGCACAGCAGCTTCAGGTTACAGCCCTGATATGCCCATGTTGTTGAGTTTGTTGATTCTCTCAGTGCATGTTGTTATGCTCTAATATGAGAGCCAGCCACTGCTGCCCAGCAACATCTGAAAGCCCCCATGCTTAGTTCTGCCCCAGTTCCCTCTATACTGCAGCAGGGGGGGAGATGTTACAGCTGCAGGGAGGAGTGGGTGTTGAAGCAAGGTGCTTCTTCTCTGTGGCCATCATACGTATTGGGACCGTGTCAAAGTGGAGCTGCTTTTAAAGGGGCACTCCACAGATTTTACACATGGGGATCAAGTTCATGTGTAATAAGGAGTATTACTTAGCCTGTAAAAACATTGGGATTATATCGTCTGAGGCTCTGGAGGACGTGTTCCATGTCTGAAACAACAGCCCTGTGATGTCATCAGGATATCTCCGCTTGGGCTTGAACTATATTTTATAACTTAAAGCCTTTCGTTACAAGCAAGGGGCAAAAAAAATAAATAAGATAGAGCTCAACAGTGACCGCCCAGTTCCTAAACGGCTCCGGTTCCAGAAGTGATTTTCCCCATTCGATTGCTTCATTGATGTTCAGAAAATGCTTATATAAAGATTTTTCAAACCTGAAACCAAGCCAAACAAATACAAGATGAATCATGACCATAAAACCTGTGATTCTGCGCATAAAAAAACCCATTTTGTAAGTAGAAAAACGCAAATGTACGGAGCCCATTCGTGTTCCCCAGAGGATGTCCCCTTTCTGTTTTATTTCCAAATTGTCACCCTTATACACAAAATGCAATGAGGATAAGATTGCCTTGTAATGTGCTTATTACAAGTTTTTTTCCCAAATGATAAACCCTTTTGATTTTGATAAGCCCATTCCCTTTCCTGTTATGCCACCCTCAGGACAAACTTCATATTTGAAGATCCTGCAATAGCATCATTGTTAGAATGTTGTTTGTCCCATTAAACTCTTGAATATTGTGTGTAAAGAATATTTCAGCATCCGGGCAGCTTCTCTTTGTCTTCTCTCAAGTTAAGCAGTTTGGAAATAATTCTATCCCATTGGAGCTGAACATGGAAATACTGTACAAGACAAGGTAGAGGTAAAATACAGTTTGAGAGATCACTACTGCAGAACACTGCAATGTCAGTGCTTCTCAAACTTTTCTGGCTTGTAAAACAACGTGACTTCCACCCTGTCAAGGCGTGCATATGGTGAACAGCTCAACCAGAAAATGATTTTTGCCTTTTCAGCTTGTTTGATTTGATTCATCATCACGGGACGCCTGGAGGCTGAAAAACTCTTTAATATTTCACAAAAAAACAGACACGATGGGAATATATAAAGAAGTTGTTTTTTTTCGATCTCATACATTATCTCAGGCTCAGACTGAGAAGAGCTGGTTTCAATTTCACTATGATCTCAATGTTGTTTTGTTCAGATATTTATGAGGAGGGAGGAAACTCAAACTCTTAGGGCCCTATTTTAACGATCTAAGCGCACGACGTGAAGCGCATGGCGCAGGTGCGTTTAGGGCGTGTCCAAATCCACTTTTGCTAGTTGGACGGCGGAAAAAAGGGTCCGTGTGCCAGGCGCATGGTTCAAAAGGGTTGTACTTAGTGTCTTCATTAATTCATAGGTGTGTTTTGGGCGTAAAATGCAATAAACCAATCAGAGATCATCTCCCATTCCCTTTAAAAGCCAGGCGCGTTTGTACCTTTGCACGGTAATATTTTTATTTGTAATCTTTTGCATGTTTGTGTGCTGCTGCTCTTCCCTGTGTGTGTGTAACAAGCATAGTGTGCGTGCGCTGTGCACGAGCCTAGGCGCATTTTACTAATTTGCTGTTAAAATAACAATGAAATGCTTCGCTATTGACTTTAGACCAGGTTTTTGTTGGTCAATGGTGCAATCACTTCCCGCTGCCTCAAGATAGCAATACGCCAAGAATGCACCTGAACACACCTCCCTGTAAGACCAGCACGCCCATGGGTGCAAAGATGGGCGCAGGAGCATTTGCTATTTAAACGACGTGGGTGCTGGACGGGAAATCGACAACTGCGTCGGTCTTAAACTAGCAAAGACACTTGCGTCGGACTTAGCGCTGCGCCGGGTGCAAGATAGGGCCCTTAATCTCAAATATAAAGGTCTTGAATATTGCCTATAAAATGAGTCGTGTCACTCTAAAAACCCATCTTTTCAGTCATCGATATATTGATACTTTTAGATTGTATTTATTTAATATGTTGTAAAAGTTTAAGACGTTTAGACGTAAAATCTGAATTTGCATAGCACTATAATTAATTTTCAGTGCAGACAATGTGAAGGAGCTTTCCCACACCAGAGCTAATCTGGACCAATTTCAAACGTCTATTCGTCGGTATTTATTTGACAATTTTCTGCAAATAGCAGAGTGACTGAAGCATTTTTTGTGTCTGTCTGATCCGGAGCACAGAAGCTCCACATACATTACTGTGATGAAATTTGATTCACTCTGTTTACACTGTAGTCAGACACAATAAATATACAGGTACATCCAATCACAGCAGTGCTTATCGCTGCTCAGCACAATGTCTGCTGGTCGGTTCTCCACAGTCACCACTTAGTTTCCCTTTCTCTGTTTGTCTCTCTTCCTGTCTTTCTTTCATCGGTCTCGTGAGTGCTATTTCCATCCAGCTATCGGCACATTTCAAATCAAATCAACACCACTAAAAATAAACTGTGAATACGGTGTTTCTATCAGAGAGGTGAATAAATTAGCATCCTGAAGTTTTAAAGCAACCATTCAAGACAAAAAATATGTACTTGTCAGTATTTAGTGTCCTACAATATATGGAATATGGATATTAGTAGGGCTGGGTATCGTTAAGAAATATTCAGTACCGGTACCGATACCAATACCGGGACTTCGATACCAGTTCCTAAACGATACGTTTTTCGATACCAATTTTATAAAAGAAAATGAAATTAAAATATTACACATTATGGTACAAATCTTTTTATGTATTTTTCAGCTCCTACTACGTGAGCCGCCTCGGTGTAACGTAGAGTTTTTCCTGCGTGTCTCTCTACGATGTGTAACGTTAGATAGCCAATCACAGACATTATTAGATCTTGGTAGACTCATGCTGCGTGCTGATTGGCTCACTGACGCTGATGAGATTTACTCCTTAGGTTTTGAAATTGGGTATTGAATGGCGAGGCATTTTTCGATACTCAATACTTTAGAGGCAATTCGGTCTGTGCCTAAAAAGTATTCAATTCGGTCCCCGGCCCTAGATATTAGCATTAGCATGTTTGTTTTTACGTTATGCAACAAGTGCTGATAGGGTTGGGTGATCAACGCCTGTTCCATTTTGGATCTGGTTCCTGGTTTGTAATAGAAGCTCTGATGGCAGCAAATCAAAACTTTTAACTTTTTAGCCACACTAGCAATGCAGCTCTATGGCAACATTTCTGTCCGTTTGTTGTCTGTTGACCAGACTGAAATATATCAACAACGCTCCGATGGATTGCTATGAAATTTTCCACAGACATTAATGGTCCTCAGAGGATGAATCCTGCTAACTTTAGAGACTAAGGCTAACTCCAGCCCCTCCCCCTCGTGTCGTGAAGTTGCGTGCTGCCGTGTGCACTTGCTCAGAGAGGCTATCGTTACGTTAGCTAGTTGCTGGTGTTCTTGCCGTGGGATTAACTGTACTAATAAAACTGTTGAAACACCGCGGCCACGCTGCTGTGAAAGCTCTCCGAACGTCATTTATCAGTCTGATTGTTACCCCTCTCAGTGGCAGCTCCTCCACTCATATCTTTATAACGGAGCTAGTTAACCGCTAACCGGAGCTAACCGCTAATCAGAGCTAATTGTTGCCAACCGAGCCTTGAGTTCTGTGTGCCTGTATTCATTAACTGCATGTATGGACTCGAGCCCGAATAAAACCCTTCATTTTATTAAAATGGCTGTAAAAGTTTTAAACTGCAACGCGGAGTTGTTTGAATGACAGAAATCTGCTCAAGGTACGACGTAGCGTTAGCGTGCTAAGTTGATGCTTTCTCTGCGGAGTGCAGACTGATTTGCTCTTGCGAGTCATGTGACCAAATCGCAGCCTTTGCGATTAGGAAATCGCATTTTAACATATCGCGATATTATCGCAAATGCAATTAATCGTTCAACTCTACTCTAAAGGTAGTTACACACCAACCAGACGGCCGACCGTCAGCAGAAAAGCCAATCGGACTGATCAGTTGGGTCCCCGAGGTCCAAAAAGTGCCTCAGAACACACCGAAGAGACGCCGACTTTAGCATACGCTCTGCCCGTGCGCGAAACGTAATATATCTCCATAGCAGCAGGCGGCGCTGCTCTGTATTGTTTCCATTAACAGTCTGATTATTTCCCAGAAAATGAAAACCGGCAGCTGATTGGACGAACGCGTCACGTGGTTTTTTCTCCGGAAATTCAAAGCCAGACTGTCATGGCGGCTTGTTCAGAATACGATCTCATATTGTACTAAAATAGTTCACCGAAACGTGTTTCTGAAAACATTTTAAGCGAGAAATAGGCCATGCAGTTGCTGAATCTGTCTTCATTTCAGATCGACAAAGGTCAGTTTAAAAGATTTTCGTCAGATTTTGAGCGGCTCATCCGCTCGCCATTTCCGGGTGAGTCCCGATTACCCTGTCTCCGACTGAACATGTCAGGTCGGCCGAAATGAATGCCGACGGCTCCTCGGACGGACGACGGCACGAGACACACCGAACAAACTCGAGTCACCGACCTTGCCAGACGGTCTGACGGCCGATAATCGGCTCTGTGTGTCAGCACCTTAACACCACCAGTAGGGCAAGGTTTTCACTTAATCTGTAGTCTCGCATTGCCAGACCTTCCTCCACAGCGCTGCGGAGGAGGGTCTGGCTAGTCCACACAGCATTCTGGATGGGAGAAAAACGTGCTCTGGTTTATTGCCATGCCTTTGAACCAATCACAATCGTCTTGGGCGGTGCTAAGCGCCGGACGGAGCAACGGTGCCTCTGCAAAATAGCCTCGGGAAGGAGCCTCACAGAGCCACCATTAGTCTTGTTTATTAGCCAAGAACGTGCGGAACATTTAAAGTAATGTTCTCAGACCAATGATGAAACATAAAAAGTCGGCTCAAGGCCCCTCACGATTCCATTCCGATTCAGAGGGTTACAACATTTTTGATTTCTATACGTGATTTATTTTTCCTACTGATACTTTTAAAACAAGGTATTTGTAGTGACCCATAATGATGCATAATTAAAATAAATAGATGAATTTACTTCCATTTTCTTTTGATGAATTTACTACTATTTTATTAATACAATTGTAATAACGAATGAAAGTGATGTGTCAGCCAACATATTGATACATTGAAAAAAAGTCATCGATACCAATTGATTGATTTATTGAAATCAATCCTTAGCTGCGTACGACTGTAATGTTGAGCGTTTTCTGACGCTGTGTTGGACAGACAGAACACGTAAGCTCGCTTTTGTTGCTTCTGCGTGAAGCAAGCATCAAAACATTTATTGTTACTGTGGAAATCTTATGAAATTCCCTCCTTTCCTGGTTTGATCTCCCTCATGGAGATCAATCAAGCAGTTGGACAGAAACCAGGCTGCAGCCTCTCCCTCTCTCTCCTCCAGCTGAGGTGGAAGCAGCCACTCTGGATGCGCTGACTTGTTGTTAATATGCCTGCTGTGATGAGCTGACATTTGCCGTTGACAGCTTTGTTCTGCATGAGTGTGCTGTGTCTGCTCAAATCACACCGCGGACAAACTTGCGCTGATTTCCGGCAAAATGCAGTCACAGTGCGCACCTCCCCCCAGGCATCACAAAAGCTATTTTCCTCTCTGAAGGTAGGCTATACTTGGCAAACAAATAAAGAGGAGAAAATTGCAGGGAGAGAAAAGCCTGCTCTTCCTGCTGAAAGCTGTTCCCGTTTCTGCCTGTTTTTTGGTTTTACTTCTGCAAATCCCGTCTTCAGCTTTGGGATTTACAGGCAGGCTCCACTCTCTCTGGCCAAGTCCATCGATCTTTCCTCTAATTCTCATCTAAAAGCAAGTCAGGTTTTACATGATCTTTGCTCTGTTGCTCTGCGTCCATTTTTTGCCTTTAACCCCAATAAAGCCTTTTTATCCTTTAAAGTTCAAAAGCAGTTTTTGAAAACTCTTTTCTGCACTATTTGACAGCTTCACATATATACTCCGCATCTGTTTGTTCCATGATGGGTAAATAATTCAAACCCATCATGTTTTTAAGGAGCAGATGGAAATGTTCTAGATGTCTTGAGCATCATTTAGGGAACCGTATTCCCAAAATTCAGTCATTCAGACATGTTTGATCATTTGAACAAGCACATGTTGGGGGCTTGGAAAGGCCCACCCACAATGTTCACACATACAGGGAAGACTTTCTCTTATGATCTTGTGGGCATTTGAGGCAGTGAGTAATTTACATACGCAGCTCTGATTGGGCAGCTATCCGCTTCTGGCTGTCATTATAGCTGTGCAACGTTTCCAGAGCAATGTGTTTCCACGCATCGTTTATCTTATTTGAATCCTGGTAGCTCATTAAAGACATACAGGAAGAGAATTGGGAAGCTGTTTACCATGACAATCAGCTTTTTACACTGTATGTAATTGAACATAAAAACAAGTGTGCTTCTGTTTCCTGAAGGAATCAAAATGTTTCCAGGTTGTCTCCCACACATCAGAAGACATTTGCATAGTTAGAAGTTCAACCTTTCTTAAAGGTCCCATGGCATAAAAAATTTCACTTTGAGGTTTTTTAACATTAATATGCGTTCCCCCAGCCTGCCTATGGTCCCCCAGTGGCTAGAAATGGTGATAGGTGTAAACCGAGCCCTGGGTATCCTGCTCTGCCTTTGAGAAAATGAAAGCTCAGATGGGCCAATCTGGAATCTTCCCTTTATGACGTCATAAGGGGAAAGGTTACCTCCCCTTTCTCTGCTTTGCCCGCCCAGAGAATTTGGCCTACCCACGAGTTCGAGAGAGACATCATGGCTTGTAAACAAGCGAAGCATGGCAGTTGGTCAAGGCCACACCCCCACCCTCCACCTTGCCCCTCTCCTCCTCAATAGCATTTAAAGCTACAGACACAGAAATGGCACATCCTAAGGAAAGCTCATTGTAGGACTGGCTCTAGTGGCTGTAATTCTGCACCAAGGCTGAATTTCGGGAAAGAGACTTCAGATACAGTATTAGGGGACCACTAAGGCCTATATAAAAGCATCCAAAAAGCAGCATGTCATGGGACCTTTAACTTCCCCAGGTTGTGCCGCTGAGCGACTATTGAGTCCTGAGTTGGAGGATGGTGCCAGGATGTTATTTCAAGGTTCAATTCACAAAAAAATGCCATTCTGTCCTGCTCCAGTGAAGGCGTGAAGCGTTCAAGCAACCGGAAGGAGCTTAAAGTAGAGCTGATGAAAGCAGCCAGTTGAGGTGGTTTGAGCGTCTGATCAGCATGCCTCGTGGCCTTGACCCTCTGGCATGTCCAACCAGGAGAAGGAGCCTGGGGCAGCCAGAGCATGCTAGAGAGATAACATATCCCATCTGGCTTGGCAAAGGGGGGAATGGGAAAATTGAAGGACGTCTGGGCTACCTTGCTTATCCTGCTGGGTGCTGGGTGTGGCCCCTTAGTTCCAATGAAAATCTTAAATTATTCATAAATGCTAAATCAAAGGTAACTGGACTTCCGGGCTTAGTCTTTAGGTTCTTGAAGACTTTTGAGTCTCATTCAAAAGACATTTTAAGTTCTAACTGACTTATTGGGAGTCCTAGACATTTAAAGATTCCCTTTGGAGATTTTGACCTCTTGAAGCGTTTCTGTGTGGGTCCCCGTTTTGTTTAGTCACATGCACATGCATGAGGATGCAAATGCACGTGGGTGATGTGATAAACGGTCAAGCCAATGGTTTGAAACCATTCCACTGATTTACAGGTGGTGGTAATGTGCCATTAAAGGCAGAGAAGAGGACTGCTATCACGTAAACATGGATGTTAACAATGCAGGATTCAAACTTTAAGGAAAATCTTGGTGTAGTAGTAGTGTTGGATACTTTGGATAGAAACAAATAATCTTAAAGGACCTAAAGCAAGTCCAGTTGCCTTTTCAACTAGCACCCTTAGATTGACAGCGACGTAGGTGATTGAGAATCTTTACAGACAGAAATCTTAATCCTACAGCATCCAATTATATTTTAGACAAAAGTAAGCTTTTGACTTTGTGTCAGCAGTTTGTGGAGGGGCCTGTTTCAACATGACAATGCCCCCGTGCACAAAGCTAGGTCCACAAGGAATTAGTTTCCCCAGTTTGGTGTGAAAGAAGTTGACTGGCTCGCACAGAGCCCCATCCAACAGCTTTGGGATTAATCTACTTTTTTCATGATGGGTTGAATAATTCAAACCAAAGGCAGCTTTTTTATGCCACATCTGGAAATACTCGGATGTTCTTTGCATCCTTTACTTTTCACAAATGACGATATGTAAACATAAACCCACTGGTGGGCCCAGCAGAGATGTAAAAGTGAAACACGCTGCCAGCTGGCTGCTGGGTGTATTTAGACATTTAACCTTATATACATATACCTCTACAGCACACAGCACATCACAAAGGTGATTGATGGTTCTTTCCACTCAGTCTGACGTCTGTCTCCGTCTTTCTCTCTCAGTGAGCTTCGTGGACTGCGGGAGAGGGAAGGTGTGGTTCCAGGCTGGAGATGCGTCTGATTTCAGGGTGAGTGAGGACGGTATGGTCTACGCCCTGCGCCGCCTCAGCCTGGTGGGGAAGGGAAACGCTGTGGAGGTGGTCTACGCTCGAGACCTGCAGTCCAAACAGGTCTGGAAGACCAGAGTGCACCTCCACGTCCGTCCACACGGCAACAGCATGGGACCTGAACAGGTAAGCAGCAGTCAGGAGCTGTTTCCATACACTGTAGAATGACTTGTAGATTTCACAAAGTCCACAGTGTCCCTTTTTTGACTCTGCTGAGCTGAAACATGATTGGTTCTAAAAGCTTAACTCTCCAGCATTAAAAAAAGAAAGAAAAGAAAGGGCTTCTTCTTGTGTTTGGTGTTAGTTATTGAGATAATAAAGGTAAATACAAAGCTGTATCATTATTCACTATACGTACACCCAACATTATTTTTATTGAATACCTTGAACTGTTGGACACACTAAACATCATGTAAAGATGGAAACTTGGGCTCAGAAAACTTGTGTTTGATATCTTATAGATTAAATGAGTACTAAATGATCTCCAAAATTCAATAATGGATATAATTTGCAGTCCTAATACGGTCAGCAATACTGTACATTTGTTAGCTTGGTTTATGGGCTGCGACAATAAAGTGTCCTATTCAAGCAAGAACACTGTACACATTGGAACAGTGCACACAGATCTACTGTCCCTCAGTGAATATACAGTGCACACTGATCTTCGGTCTGCGTGTCGTTAGGTATTTGATAATGAGTGTGTTCGTTAACGCCTACAGGACCTGACAGTGTTAACCAATCCCTGAGTCTGAGTGCCAGCATGTGTGAATCCTTTCTGAGCAGACTGATCTCATGAAATGGCGTATGTATGACACGCCAATTCGTATGCCATTATTGCCGCCTACTCACTTTTTAGCGTGTATATTAACGGCGTTTGGCCTCCATTGACTTACGTTACCTTGCGATTGCGTGTGAATTCATGCCGTAGCGAGTAGTACAAAGGGCGAAAATCCGCGTAGGTAGGAAGGATTGTCGGGGTGGTGGATGGGTAAAACACAGGACTTTGACCCAGGAGAACGGGGATCGTGTCCCGTTTGTCACGTTTCCTAAACTCAACCGTCACTTTCTTCTTTGCCAACCCCGTTGTTCTTTTCCTTAACCCAACCGGTTCTTCTTTTCCTAAACCCAACCCACATGTGATGTTTCCTAAACTCAACTGTCGGTATCTTCTCGCGATAACACGGCATGTGGCGATAACACGGCACGTGGCGATAACACGCCAAGTGGCGTGTATGTTTACGTCCGCTGTACACAGCGTAGACATACACGCGGATAGCTCAAAATGCGTACAGATAACACGAAAGTGGGCATGTATGTTTACGCAAAGTCATGATGTCATGTTGTTCTGAGAGAGAACTGTACATTTTGACAACCAGCATCATAAAACGGCATGATGGGCGGTTATTTACCCCCAAGGCTCCAGTAATGGTGGATGAACTCTGTACAGATATGAGATCAGCTTTTAAAGCGCAGCATGCATATGAGGTGCGCTGTTTGCAAAGACAAAAGGCAGTCAAACAGCCATCTGTTAGCGTGTTTCATGTACAACAGCGATATTAAGGCCCTTTGCAGTTATTTAGACAAGACACTGGCCTTGATTGGCTGTTTCACTAAACACAGCCCAGAAATAGCCAGCTGCCATATGCCTTAGCTGCTATCAGCAGCGCTCGGTGCAGTCGGCGAGGAGGAGAATCACTCAGAGTGAAAGAAGCTGTCAACAATCCTTCATAAGGAAAAGTCACGAGCAGCAGCCATGGCAGTTAACACCCAGTTATCTGCCAGGGGAGCAGTGTCAGCACTGTGCCCTTCAGCTGAGAGCCAGGACCAGGCTCGTTATCCAATCACACTGAAGAGCGAGACAAAGGGGCCGCCGAGCTCCAAACGTCAGGCAAATCACTCTTTGCTTGACGGATTGTGACAGGCTCACCTTAGTTATAGGGCTGCACGATATGGGGGAAATATCTAATTGCGAATTCTTTGACTGTCAGTTCAAGTCAAGTCAGGTCAACTTTATTGTCAATTCTGCAAAATGTAAATATATTGTAATTCTCAAATGGTTCTCAAATGTAAAATTCTCTCATTTATTAACCTCAACTAAACCAGCCTTTACTTCTAATTCCCCAATTACTGTTAGGCTACTCTTATTGTAACCCAACGTTTGCCACAAAGTTTACTTACTTTATATTACAAGACTTCCAGCATCTCACAGATTCCTTTTGTTTCCTGATAGGCTTTTAATGTGAAACATCCTGCAGGAAGTGTTGCATTTCATCGACTGTAGCTTAAAGGAACATGCCGACTTATTGGGACTTAAGCTTACTCACCGTATCCCCCAGAGTTAGATAAGTCCATACATACCCTTCTCATCTCCGTGCGTGTTGTAACTCTGTCTGACGCCCCCACCGCTAGCCTAGCTTAGCACAGATCCTGGAGGTAACCAACTCCAACTAGCCTACTGCTCCCAATTTGCCCGCGGCACCTGAGAAGCCCCGTGGTGAAGAGCAGAGAGTAACAACGGTGCTTTCCAGGTGTTGCGCTAATCACTCCGCCCAAGGAGCAGAAGTAGCAGCTGCTTCACCTTCTGAGAATATAGTTCCCAGTTTGTATACGGTTAGAAGATGGCTGTGTCTCATGTGACCTTGTTATTTGTACACGCTGTGACTATACAAATCACAACATGTAAATAGAAAAATGTTGGCGTTATTTTGTCACTTATTGGGAGCAGTAGGCTAGATGGAGCCGGTTACCTCCAGGATCTGGGCTAAGCTAGGCTAGCGGTGGGTGCATCAGACAGAGTTACGACACGCACAGAGATGAGAAGGGTATGTATGGACTTATCTAACTCTGGGGGATACGGGGAATAAGACAAAGTCCCAATAAGTCGCCGTGTTCCTTTAACAACAATCGAAAATAGAAATGATTGGAATTAATTAGTGAATGAAAACCGTGTTTGCGTTCAAAAGAGAGGTGGATAGTGGAGAAGTTTATACGACATTTATTGTTCAGAGCAATCAGAGATTTATTGTTTTTTTACATTAAATGTAATTGAATTAAAGACTTAGAAAAAAAAAAACAATACCCAACCTAACCTCAAATGGCAGGGGATGAGCTGGCAGCAGGTGAACTGTGTGACTCAACGAGAAGCTCTTCCTTTTCCTTATCATGCTCCAGTGAACCCTGCAGCTACACGCACACACACACACACACACACACACACACACACACACACACTGACAGGTGGTGGTCATTTATCAGACAGACTATAATGAGAGCATTAATCCGAGCCACTGAATGAGGTCAGAAATACCCTGAGTCACCAAGCCTTCCCTCTGCATGTGTGTGTGTGTGTGTGTGTGTGCGTGTGTGTGTGTGTGTGTGTGTGTGTGTGTGTGTGTGTGTGTGCGCGCGCATTTGTGTGTAAAGCTTGTTTACTGTCTCTGCAGGTAAAGCCCAGTGATGCAACACTGACTCAGCAGGTACCAGAGATCTTGTTTCCATGGCGCAGCGTGGTTGTCAGGGGCGATGGCACTCTGAGGCGGGTGAAGAGGGACTGGGTCATTCCGCCTATCAACGTCCCCGAGAACTCGCGAGGACAGTTCCCCGAGGAACTAGTCAGAGTAAGACACACAAACACACACACGCACGCACACACACACACACACACACACACACACACACACACACACACACACACACACACACACACACACACACACACACACACGTCTTCCAGTAGCTGTGAGGACCCTATACTGACTCACCCTGAAGCAAGGAAACAAACAGTTAGAGAGCACATCCATTCCAAGGGAAATACAATGTGCAAAGCAAAGAACACCAAAGGCACATACAGAAACAACACTAACTGTGATTATAACAATCAAATGCAATCTAAAAAGACAACCACAACATAATGAATCTAATGACATGCACAGTTGTTAACAGCGAGGCAGAGCTAATGCAGTCTGACAGAATATTCCAGCAGCTGGGAGCATAGAAACCTACAGCAGCGTCACCAACTTTGATCTCAGCCCCTTGCAAGAGCCCAAAGGCCTGCACCAGATGACCTTAGAGGTCTGACAAGCCTGTCAGAGATGTGCTGTGGGGCGAGGCCATGCCGGACTTTTTAGACAAGAAGTCAAATTAAAGTATGAGCTCCAGAATGAACTGGGAGCCGATGCAGGCATCTGAGAAGTGGTGTAACATGATGCCATTTTCTCTTTTGTTAAAACCCTGGAAGCAGCATTCTGAATAAACTGTAGTCAGCCCACATTCTTTGTAGGCTGAACAGTGAGCAAATGGAGGTAATAGCATGAGCTAGTTTGCATCCAGCTGTGACAAGAAGCCTCTGACTTTAGATACACTAAAGGCAAGCTACACACCGGGCCGATAATCGGCCATTGGTCTGGCGAGGTCGGTGACTCGAGTCTGTTCGGTGTGTTCCGTGCCGTCGTCCGTCCGAGGGGCCGTCGGCCTTCATTTTGGCCGACCTGACGTGTTCAGTCCGAGACAGGGCAGTCGGGACTCACCCGGAAACGGCGAGCGGAATGAGCGTGACTAAGCCTCTCAAAATCTGACGAAAATCTTTTAAACTGACCTTTGTCGATCTGAAATGAAGACAGATTCAGCAACTGCATGGGCTATTTCTCGCTTAAAATGTTTTCAGAAACACGTTTCAGTGAACTATTTTGGTACAATATGAGATCGTATTGTGAACGAGCCGCCATGACAATCTGTCTTTGAATTTCCGGAGAAACCAGACCCACGTGACGCGTTCGTCCAATCAGCTGCTGGTTTTCATTTTTGGCCGACAATACAGATTAGCGCCGCCTGCTGTTATGGAGACGTATTACGTCTCGTCGCTTTGGTGTGTTCCAAGGCACTTTTTTTTTTTACCAACCCTGGAGCGTTTGGTCCGATAGTCGTCGGTTGGTTTGGGGCGGTATGAAAGCTCATCCAAACTTTGCTGCGGATCAAACCTACACACTCTGGTCTGCTTAAAAACAGAGGTCTCACTTCCCTTCCAAGTGTACTAGAGTTCAGTTCACTTCAGGTGAAAACGCGATCCGACCCAAATACAGGAAGTGAACCCAAACTAAATATTGCACATTCGATTAGTTTCAGTCTTCACGGTTGGCTAATCTCGATTTCGATTTGAAAACGGTGAATGGTTCAGCCCTAGCTTGGACCCTATCCGTGTTTGTGTTTTGTACAGGGTAGTGTTCATGTGGAGCCCCGTCTCTGTTTCTTTCCTCTGTTTTCGTCATATGGACACAGCGCAGGATATTAATGTTGCATCAGGCATCACACTTTATTTTGACTTCAGCTCAAATCAGACTTTCTGTAGTCATGTAGCGGCAGCCTCAAGCCTGCGCAAGCCTAAAGTCACACTGACAGACGAGACACATTCAGGTCAGGCTCAGAAAGTTTAGCTTCACATGTATATTATATTATTATATTTTTACCTTTACACAGGCAGTCATGCTTACTGGGAGGAAATATCTCTTAAAATACACTGACAGCAGTCGTGTCACTCGGTATTGTGTAATATAATATAATTTTATTTAAACAGTGACAATGCACAATTAAACATGCATTGCACCAGGATGTAGCACATTTGCTATTTTCCGCCCGTAGTCCCTGGGCAGGTAGATAAAACATTAAATATTCAATGCAAGTGAAGTACAAAATATCAGAATATACCATTTTACAAACACATTCGCACCTACTTTACAATAATGCAAATATGTGCAAAGTTGCATCAATAAAATGATCATGGGCTCAATCATTCCCACATCCTAAAACCAGCCCCCCCCCCCTTCCCCTCTCCCATTACATACACACACAAACACACACCAGGGTTCAATGCTAAGTTTTTTTTCACGTCGTTGGACAGGGAAGTGAAAAAGAATTATACTTGCCCAAAGTCAGCCAGTTTTACTGGCCCCTGTTCAAAGTTTGAAAAAAAACGTTACAGAAGCGTCAAAAATGTAAACAAAATATATATATATATGTGCACCTGCTATACCCACTGAGTCAACCCGGCCACCTAAAAAAATGTCTACAAATTTTTGTTGTTGAAAAAAAGTCGTTGAAACTTTGAATGCATCAGAGTGTAAAAAAAAAACGTGAAAAGCGCCAAACTCTTGATTTGAAATTCTTGATTTGAGAAATTCTTGATTTGAGATTCTTGATTTTTAAATTCTTGATTTGAAATTCTTGATTGGCCAACGGCACATTCAAATCAAATGATTACGATACGATGATGCCCGAACAGTCGAGTGGGTTGTTTTATTTACTTGCCCGACGTGGTCATCGTGCAACCCTTATTGTTGAACCCTGCACACACACACACACACACACACACACACACACACACACACACACACACACACACACACACACACACACACACTGTCATAATTGTTCATGTGTTTTTCGTGCAGGGACTTTTACTACCACTCAACTGTTTATTAGGGGTGTAACTAGTGCTAAAATGTAACTAAGTACATTTACTTAAGTACTGTAGTTAAGTCCAAATGTTGACGTAATTGTACTTTGAGTCTTTTCTTTTCATGCCACTTTCTACTTCTACTCCGCTACATTTCAGAGAGAAATATTGTACTTTTTACTCCACTACATTCATTCAGTATCGGTCGATCCCTACTTTTTTAAACATATTTATCTTTTTTTTATTATGGGTTAAATGGTATGCGTTTGTGTGTTTGTGTGTGGTGGTCTGTATCTGTCTTTATGTGTTTTTAACGGGTACTGACTGCTTTTTGTAATGATCACACTGCACCACATTCCTAGCAAAGTTGCTAGGAATGTGGTGTAAAAAGTGTTGAATCTTGAATCTTGAATCATCTTCTAATTGTCCTTCTGCTCCCCCGTCTGCCTGTGCTCCAGATCCGCTCCGACCGGGATAAGAACCGGATGCTGCGGTATAGCGTGACGGGCCCCGGGGCCGACCAGCCTCCCACTGGCATCTTCATCATCAACCCCATCTCGGGCCAGCTGTCCGTCACCAAGCCTCTGGACAGAGAGCACATCTCCAACTTCCATGTGAGAACAACATTACCTTTCAGTCAAGTCACACTCTCAGAAATATCCCTGTATTAACAGTTGTGTGACTGTATATTTTGACAGAAATTGTCCGTAGAACGTGCTTCTTTATTTACATTTGGAATTGCATTATGGGACCTTTATCTGTGCTCCGACAACTAACATAGTGAGCTATTCACAACGCCATTATCATAAATTATTAACCAGAGTAGCGAGAGTCAAACGTGCCAAAAAAGTGTCTAAAGCATTAAAAAAGTACCGAAGAGGATTATGGCCACATGTGAAAAAATTTATTGAGTTCTGAGTTTAAAGTCAGAATTATGAAAATGATGTCAGAATTCTAAGAAAAGAGTCAGAAATCGCACTTTATTTTCATAATTCTGACTTTTTCTCAGAAGAAAAGTCATAATGGAAGGTTATAGAATCAGATTTGATCCTAAAATTGGGTCTAAAAATGAGCTGAAGCACCCATGTTAGAGAACAGCAGGGACCTTGGAGTGATGTAAGGCCAGCTGCACACAACTGTCACAGTTTTTCACTTAAAGGTCCTATGACATGCTGCTTTTTGGATGCTTTTATATAGCCCTTAGTGGTCCCCTAATACTGTATCTGAAGTCTCTTTTATATAGGCCTTAGTGGTCCCCTAATACTGTATCTGAAGTCTCTTTTATATAGACCTTAGTGGTCCCCTAATACTGTATCTGAAGTCTCTTTTATATAGACCTTAGTGGTCCCCTAATACTGTATCTGAAGTCTCTTTTATATAGACCTTAGTGGTCCCCTAATACTGTATCTGAAGTCTCTTTTATATAGACCTTAGTGGTCCCCTAATACTGTATCTGAAGTCTCTTTTAAATAGGCCTTAGTGGTCCCCTAATACTGTATCTGAAGTCTCTTTTATATAGACCTTAGTGGTCCCCTAATACTGTATCTGAAGTCTCTTTTATATAGGCCTTAGTGGTCCCCTAATACTGTATCTGAAGTCTCTTTTATATAGACCTTAGTGGTTCCCTAATACTGTATCTGAAGTCTCTTTCCCGAAATTCAGCCTTGGTGCAGAATTACAGCCACTAGAGCCAGTCCCACAATGAGCTTTCCTTAGGACGTGCCATTTCTGTGTCTGTAGCTTTAGGAGGAGGAGGGGGGGGGGGGCAAGGTGGAGGGTGGGGGTGTGGCCTTGACCAACTGCCATGCTTCGCTCGTTTGCAAGCCATGATGTCTCTCTCTTTCTCATGGGCGGGCCAACTTCTCTGGGCGGGCAAAGCAGAGAAAGGGGAGGTAACCTTTCCCATTATGACGTCATAAGGAGGAGATTCCAGATTGGTCCATCTGAGCTTTCATTTTCTCAAAGGCAGAGCAGGATACCCAGGGCTCGGTTTACACCTATCACCATTTCTAGCCACTGGGGGACCATAGACAGGCTGGGGGAACGCATATTAATGTTAAAAAACCTCACAAAGTGAAATTTTCATGCCATGGGACCTTTAAAGGAACAGTTTTCATTTTGGGAAATACACTTAATCGCTTTCTTCCTAAGAGTGAGATGAGAAGATCAATACCATTCAGATGAGCTTGCATTCACACTGGCCAAGTGGCCATAGGAACTGACCTTTTGTTATTATAATCACAGCCATCTAACCACCACTATGCAGAAAAGGGAAAAGACCCTACCCTGAAGTAGGAGCTGAAAGAGTTACAGGAACTGTGGCCAGAGGAACTTAATAATCCCCAAATTTGTCCAGTCAGGGTTCTAGGAACGTTATGTTCTAGGAACTGCAAAAATCCCTCTGGTCGGAAAGCGGCTAATGACTCTAGACTCACTACTCGCCTGAAAATAATCTCCGTCACTCGCCACACACACACACACACACACATGCCGGCCCTGCTATTCTCTTAAAGAGATCAATGCGCACACCAACCCACAAGTATAAACTTCAGGCCACTTACGTAGGCCACGGTGAAAGCTATGCGCGGAGCCTCCGCAGAAGCGTTAATCACGCTTTATGCATTATACAGCATATTTACTGAAAGTACATTTCGTATGATTTACCTCCTGCTTCCCTTGCCGGGTGAATCTGCCTCAGCGCCGTGGTCGCATGTCATGCCCCAGTTTTTTATTTTCCTTTGTGCTGTCACTCTGTGCAGGATATCTTCTCTCTCATGCAAAGAGATGAAGAGGAAAGTCTTTCAAAGAAGACTCATGGTGTTTGCTCACTATATCTATTACAGCCACACACACCTCTGAAGGCAGAGTCTAACCTTTTGATCTGTAGGAATGCACACACACACACACACACACACACACAGCTCACACAGGGGAGAGGGAAGCTGCAGTCGCAGCAGGGTGATTTGCATTTAAGCTGTCTGATGAATATTCATGTGATTGGATGTAGTTGTCAGAGCTGGGGGCTGGGATTGGCCAGCATGTTTATTCATGAGGGAGACTTTGGCTCTTTGAGAGCCTTATACACATGCTCCATACGCTGTGAATGAAGCACTTATCCACGGTCCAAGACCATTTAATGCCAACAATGTTTTTTTTTATCCTAGAGAATTTTCCATTCATCAAACAATACATTGACGTATTCCATTATATAAAAATAAACAAAGATGACTAAAACTAGGCAGAGAACAACAACAAAAACAAAACAAAAAACAGCAGCAACATCTGAAACAGACAGATCACCATAAAAAAAGGACCAAACCAAAACACAACAACCACGTGCATCCTAGTTTGTTTAGGTACATAGGACAGATCAGCAATAAATGCATGAGTTTATAGTTCCAGGCCGGGTAAATTGTTTACATAGTTTATTAATGGGTGCCAGGATTTGTAAAATCTCCTAGTACAGCCGTTGAGGGTGCATCGGATTTGTGTTAAGCTTGACATTCATCATCAAATCTTTAATCCATTGTATTTTGTGATGTAGGAAATACATCCTTCCATTTAAATAGAATAGAGCGTCAGGCTAATAGAAAGGAAAAGGCAATGACCTTCTGTAAGCGAGCATGAAAGATTGAGGCCTGCTGTTTTAATTAGAGATGTTCTGATACTGATACCAGTATCTGGAAAAGGCTCCGATACTGCCTTAAATGCTGGTATCGGTATCGGCCGGTCTGTGCCAAATTTGGCGCCAATCAGCCATTAGATGGCGCTGTTTAAATCTTTTTTAAATAATAAGCAAAATATCGATATATGGGAAACCTACTTTGTCTAACTCCTCCCATCTGCACGAAAACTTGCGTACAGACTCGGTGGACCCTCATGACAAAAAGTTATCAAAAGAATTTTGATAGCTAAAACAATGTGCAAGTTATGGAGGACCAACTTCCTGTAGGTGACTGTCGAAACAGGAACGGTTGCAGTCTCAGCTGTGCTTAATGCTTAAGCTTATTGTAAACATTACCTGTTAAACATTTATTGTGAGCATGTTAGCATAGTGTTATTAGCATTTAGCTCAAAACAGCCTCCAAGAGCTGCTAGCATATATATACATATGTATGTATATATATATATATATATATATATATATATATATATATATATATATATATATATATATATATATATATATATATTGTACAGTTTAAGAAACCAGTTTAAAGCAGTGATCGTGTGTGTGTGTGTGTGTGTGTGTGTGTGTGTTTTAACAGTTGCGAGCCCACGCTGTGGACCTGAATGGTAATCAAGTGGAGAACCCCATCGACATCGTTATTAACGTCATCGACCAGAACGACAACAGACCAGAGTTCACACACACCGTCTTCAACGGCTCTGTACCGGAGGGATCCAAGCCTGGTACACACACACACACACACACACACACACACACACACACACAGACACACACACACACACACACACACACACACACACACACATACACATGCACGCACGCACGCACACACACGCACATATCTGTGTCGACTCACTGTGTGTTTCCCTGCAGGATCCTTTGTGATGACGGTGACAGCAGTGGACAAAGATGATCCAAAAACTGCTAATGGGATGCTGCGATACAAGATCGCCTCCCAGAATCCCCAGAGTCCCTCCTCCAACATGTTCACCATAAACAACAAGACTGGTGACATCATCACTGTGGCAGCAGGCCTCGATCGAGAGGTGTGTGTGTGTGTGTGTGTGTGTGTGTGTGTGTGTGTGTGTGTGTGTGTGTGTGTGCGCACGTGCCAGCTGTCTGTCCAGCCTACTGTGTATAGACAGCTTGGAGCTGTTTTCTCTACTCTGTTCCGTCATGCTATTTGCAAGACAGATTATGTTCTGAAGGATTTGTTAATCAGTTCTCTTTAGATAGCTGTATACGTTTCTGAAAATCTAAATCTTTACATTCTCAACACACAATTAGACTTAGTCACTTGTGTCCATATATTCCTTAAACATGGTGCAATTTAATCCTTGAAGGATAACTCCTTTATCTTTGAGACCAAAAGTCCACTCACTAACCTTTTATACAGTAGGTGGTCATATATGTGATACAGTATATGTGACTTGCTATAAAGACACAGCTAGTTAGTGCACTGTAGCTTTAGTTAAGATCATTTCCTAAAACTACTATTTGAGGCACGGCGTGAAGCGCATGGCGCAGGTGCGTTTAGGGCCTGTCCAAATCCACTTTTTCTAGTTTGACGGTGGAAAACAGGTTCCGTGCGCCGGGCGCATGGTTCAAAAGGGTTGTACTTAGTGTCTTCATTAATTCATAGGTGTGTTTTGGGCGTAACATGCAATAAACCAATCAGAGTGTCATCTCCCATTCCCTTTAAAAGCCAGGCGCGTTTGTACCTTGGCGCATTGCTATTATGATGGCGGATTTAACGCATTGCATTTGCATCTTTTGCATGTTTGTGTGCTGCTGTGCGTCCCTGTGTGTGTATAACAAGCATAGTGTGCGCGCGCTGTGCATAAGCCTAGGCACATTTTACTAATTTGCTTCAATGGCACGATCACTTCCCACTGCCTCAAGATAGCAACACGCCCAGATTGCACCTGAACACACCTCCCTGTAAGACCCTGTAAGACCATGGTCGCAAAGATGGGCGCAGGTGCATTTCCTATTTTAACAACGTGGGCACTAGACGGGAAATTGACAACTGCGTCGGGCTTTGCGCTGCACCGGGTGCAAGATAGGGCCTTTAGCCTCAGAGAACGAGACGTTGTGATCGATAAGACCCAACCAGAGGGCGAAACGTTGGCGTCAATGTCGATGTTGCCAAAGGTCTCCGTTTGCGTCCGTTGAAACTGCAACACAAGCCCGCAGATTCCCAACCAAAACGGGTCAGAAGTGTTTCCAAATGTCTCCGGTTTAGGGGCTCGGAAACACCAGAGCAGGGGGGATGAGAGGGGGAAACGTAGCAGAAGATATTCCTTTTTAAACCAAAACGTAGCAGTGGCGATGTAGCCTGAGCAAACGTATTCTGCTGATGACCATGTGATACAGTGGAGAGTCAAGAAGGAGCTGTCAACCTCAGTTGTAATTAATCTAAATCATTGTTTAAGTTATGTTGACTTTGTTGTTGTAATCAAGGTCTGAACAATACATTGAAAACCTTTTAATTTTAGAAAAGTAAGCATTACGTTTGGCCTGGGACACTACGTTAAAGTCTATGTACCTGTAATTATATGCTATATAATATAATTCTAGATTTTCTTTTGCCATGAAAATGATATTATAAAGTCATTAATAAAATTGTGCAGACCCCCGGTTAAATCCAGCACTCATTAGCTCTCTGATGCTGATGACTGACTCCTCAGCTTTACTGTATTGGTGCTTTGACAGAAAGACTTTACACTTTGGTCAAATGTCTTTAATTAGATTGATATCTAACTATGATATGTGCTGCAATATTTAAACTGTGCCTTGTTTAATATATGTTTGACATCCATCCAAATAGTAATATAGTCATAATCATTTCGAAGAAGGCTCAAACGGTCCATCTGTGCAGCTGTTGAGCTTCTTTGTTCTCTGTGTGTCTTTGCAGAAAGTCACCCAGTACACCCTGATCATCATGGCCACGGACATGGAGGGGAACCCTACCTACGGCCTGTCCAACACCGCCACCACCGTCATCAGGGTCACTGATGTCAACGACAATCCCCCGGAATTCACCACGGACACAGTAGGTCCACGCACACACATTCTCTCTCTCTCGCTCTCGCTCTCTCTCACACACACACACACACACACACACACACACACACATAACCAAACAAAGAAATGGACAGGCACACAGGGAAGCAGAGCCAGCACATGCTTTAGTGATGAAATCATTTGTGAGAAAACACAGTTTGGGAACAAAAGAGGAAAACGTCTTTCTCTGGGTAGACTGCAGGAGAAGCTGTGTGTGTGTGTGTGTGTGTGTGTGTGTGTGTGTGTGTGTGTGTGTGTGTGTGTGTGTGTGTGTGTGTGTGTGTGTGTGTGTGTGTGTGTGTGTGTGTGTGTGTGTGTTTGTACCACCGACATAACCAGCGTCTAACCTGTGTTCAGTACACAGCAATGTTCAATTTGAAAAAAAATAACTTCATTTGTACGTTGTTTTGTTGTTGTTTTTTTGGATGTTGTGATATAGATCTTAAATTTCATTCACAAAGGTCTTAAAAAGGTCTCAAATTTCACTTGGTGAAACCTGCAGAAACCCTGACTCACACGGGAAATGTAATGGCTCTAAACAGCAAACGGGGCGAGGCGCTGCAGCTCTCTGAGCTTTTCTTGGCAGCAGCAGATGGTGGTGGAGTGAAAAGCCAAATTAAACGTCCAATCTGTTTATCTGTCTCAGTAAAACTGAGCAGGTTGGACAGGACGAAGCAGCGTTTGTGGGAAACACGGGTCTTTATTTTGTCAAACAGAAGCACTCATCTCCACTTTGGTCACACATTTGTTTACAACCATTGTGCCCAGGTATTAATGCACTGCCGCTGACACAGTGGTGTTAATGCCGCAGAAGAAATGCTTTCAACAAGTCTGTCTTTTTGTCTGTCTTCCAGTTCTTCGGAGAGGTTCATGAGAACAGGGTGAATGTGATCGTTGCTAACCTGACTGTGACGGATAAAGACCAGCCTCACACTTCAGCCTGGAGCGCTGTGTACCGCATCATCGCTGGAGACCCCACTGGACGCTTCTCCATCCCCATGGACCCCACCACCAACGAAGGCCTGCTCACTGTGGTCAAGGTGGGATTGGGTCTACACACACACACATACACATACAGGGTGCGATTTGCTGGTGGGGATGCGTGGGATTTCCCCCTTTCTGGCTATATATCCTGCCTCTGCTGAATAATTTTTATCCCCAATGGGGACAAAATGTACTGCGCCAAGAATGCACCTGAACACACCTCCCTGTAAGACCAGCATGCCCATGAGCGCAAAGACGGGCGCAGGTGCATTTGCTATTTAAACGACACGGGTGCTGGACGGGAAAGATAACAACGGTCTTAAACTAGCAAAGGCACTTGGGTCGGGCTTTGCGCTGCGCTGCGCCGGGTGCAAGATAGGGCCCTTAAGCTTTCAGTTTTAGTTGATTTGCGGACACCTGTGATTACTGGTGGTAACAGCAAGCATGTTTTTTGCTTGTTTTCTTCGATTATTTTGTGGGCATTTCAGGCCTTAGGGACATGCAGCAAATAGCCGCTGCGTCAAGGACTGAGCCTTAGTACATGGGGCGCACGTTCAATCCAGGCGTCCCACAGCAAGCACGTTTTAATCCTACATACAGCTGGACAGGACATGTATGTCCCACACTGGGGCGGTGTCATCTCTGCCAGTGGCTTCTCTTCATCATGATCAGAAGCACAGCAGTTGGTGTTTCTGTCGACAGCACTGACAAACAAAGTCATTGCCTCACTGTGTTTCAAGAAAGAAGAGAGTCAATAATTGGATGTTTACCGTCATCCTGTAAGTTATTTTAGACCGCTGTTGCTCACAGCATGATGGAGAACATCCAAAGTGTTGGAGATGTGCTGCTTCCCACAGACTACAGTAAGAGGCTACTACCTGCAGCTCTCTCTTGCAACAATTAGAAATGATCCAATCTTTTTTTTTTTTTTTTTTTTTTTTTAACTAACCTGCGACAGATACATTACATTTACTGTGGCTGCTTCACGCTAAAATCCACACGCAGCAGCGGTAGGAAATGTCTGCTTGCATTAGTGCAGTATGATGCTGTAGGAGAGTGAACAGTATTTTTTACAAGTGCAAATTTTAGCATAAAAGTGCAGACCTTTCGTTCTGCAAGTTTTCACATCATATTCTACAAGTGCTCACATCAAGTCTACAAGCTCTCGCATTTTGCGCCATATTCACCTTCATATGTTTGTACATCCAGTGTATAATGTCCCTGATATCCTGTCCAGCCCGTAGACTTTGAGCTGAGCCGCTCCTTTATGCTGACGGTGGAGGCGGAGAACGAGGTCCCGCTGGCCCGTGGCATCCACCTGCCTCGCCAGTCCACAGCCACCGTCTCCGTACGCATCCTGGACATCAACGAAAGTCCGGAGTTCAGCCCCAATCCCAAGTCCATCAAACTGGAAGAGGGTCTGCCTGCAGGCTCTCTGCTCACCACCTTCACTGCCCAGGACCCCGACCGCTTCATGAGACAAACTGTCCGGTAAGACACCCGCTGGAAGCTACGCCATTTCTTTTATTTTTTTATTTTTATTTTTTTTCGACATAGGTATCGACATAATCGTGACATGACACTGTCATGAACGTGTCATAAACGTTATAAACAAGTCATAAACGTTTATGACTTCTGTCATTAAGTGTCATTCGGTTTTTGTTACGACAAGTTGACATTGTTTGGGTTGTCTTGATTATGACAACTTGACATTAATCAAAGTGACATTACCAGAAGTTGTCTTGGTCATGACAAGTTGACATTAAATTTGTTTGGGATGTCTTTGTAATGACAACTTGACATTAACCAGGATGACATTACCAGAAGATGTATTTGTCATGACAACTTGACATAAAAAATATGACATAAAGTGTCCTTATTAAGACAATTTGACATTAAACAGGATGACATTATGTCATATTTTACAGTACTTTGTGAACCTAAGACTAAGATAAGTTAAGGTTTGTTTTCAAAAGAGATTTGAGGAATTCCAAAAAGCAAACATTGACATTTTAGCTTTAGTGTCAAATTATCTCTTTACACATTGCTCTAAAAATAAAAATGTGGACGTCACTATATGGTAGGCTGAGTTTGTTGTGAACAGTTTGATATCAAAAAAAACATGGGGATCGGTTTTATGCAAATACCCTAAAAAGGGAAATTAAAGAAGATGTGTGAAAATACCTTTAGACATCAGATGGTTAACATGTCTCTCTCTCAATATCTATCAGTAACCAAATTCAACAACACAATTAGGGTAGGGTGAATGTTTGCCTTCTCAATTAGCCAGGGCGGCATGCTGTCCTCTGGTGCAGCCCCATTTTGAGATAAAAGCTAAAGGGATTTTTTTATTTTTTTATTTTTTTTTACAAACATCTTGACTGGAGGAAATGTGCAGCACTTAGCCAACAGAGAGCCTGCAGGACTCTGCTCTCTGTCCCCATCCTTCTTTATTTTACATCCCACTATTTGTTTCTAAATGTAGTGCTGAAGACTTTGTAGCCTAGCAACAGCCAATGATGGACGCATACTGTGTTCACAAAAACATGTGTACCGCACACACACACACACATGCGCACAAACATGAAGCGAGTGTATTGTGCGGTGTAGTGCGGGCCAGGGAGAGCATTTTGGTTTATGATTTTTCTTTTTTGTTGCTTTGTATTGTGTAGTTGGCGCTGCTCCTTTCTACTCTTTATCTCAGCAATTAAAAATATAACAAATGGACAATATTCCCTATTCATGGGTGGTTTACACTGGCTTATTGGCAGCTCTGCTGGCCTTTGTTGAAAGCTGTGCTATTTGAACTGTCCTGTTTGAAACATGACTGTGCCTGCTGTTACAGCAATGCAGATGTAGGAGGATAAGTACATTCTGTTGGATAAATACATTTCCTCAGCAAGTGACAGGGATTTGAAGTTTCAGTCTGCTTATGGGTTGTTTACAAGTCTAGCACACATTACACGTAACACATTTTGACTGACAAATACATTTTATGATGTAATTTTCCAATCTGTTAAAGGTAGAATCATTTCCAGTGAGAATAAATGCATGAGTTGTGGTTGCCTTATGAGAGTGCTGCAGCCTCTATATATCAGCTCCCCAGTAGTTGCTTGGCCTGCAGCCATGGGAGCAGATAAAGAAGCCTCTCTGTGCTGGTTTCTCATGCAGTCTCTCTCTCTCTCTCTCTCTCTCTCTCTCTCTCTCTCTCTCTCTCTCTCTCTCTCTCTCTCTCTCTCTCTCTCTCTCTCTCAATGAACCCAGGTACTCCAAGATGTACGACCCTGCTAACTGGCTGGAGATTGACCCGGTTAACGGTCGGATTTCCACCATCGCCGTCCTTGACCGAGAGTCTCCCTACGTCAAGAACAGCCTCTACAACGTTACATTCATGGCTTCTGATAACGGTGAGACACCAGGGCTGCACTCGTGTCCTGCAGTACGCCCCCCACCCCCCCCCCAACACACACACACACACACACACACACACACACACACACACAGTGGTGGATTGTGTTCACCGTGCCTCAGTGCTCCTTCAACAATTGCAGTGGTGCTGCTTTTACTGTCCAGCTTCTGCAGAGTATCTGAAGTGTTACTTGGAAAAGTGAAGCTATAAACTAATCTTCACTACACACACACACACACACACACACACACACACACGTTTGTTTCACTATCTTTGTGGGGACCCGTCATTGACATAATGCATTCCCTAGCCCCTTACCCTAACCTTAACCATCACAACTAAATGCCTAACCTTAACCCTTACCCTCAACCTAACCATAACCTAATTCTTTTTTTTTTTTTTTTTTAAGATTTTTTTTTTTGAGGCATTTTAGGCCTTTATTTGTATAGGACAGCTTAGACTTGAAAGGGGAGAGAGAGAGGGGGAATGACATGCAGCAAAGGGCCGCAGGTCGGAGTCGAACCCGCGACCGCTGCGTCGAGGAGTATACCTCTATATATGGGCGCCCGCTCTACCAGGTGAGCTAACCAGGCGCCCGACCATAACCTAATTCTAACCCTAATCCTAAAACCAAGACTTAACCCTCAACAGCCCTTTAACCTTGTGGGGTCCAGCATTTTGCTGTGCAGACCCCACAAGTATACTGTATTCCCCGGTTTTTGGACCCCACGAATATAGTAAAACAAGCACACACAGCGCACACACACACACACACACACACACAGAAATTGCCTATTTCTTGCCTCAAAGGTTTTTCTGAAACATATTTTAGTGTTTAGCTGTAAAATGAGAAAGATTGCTCCTGCTGGTCGGTCAGTGGGCGGTGCTTGGTTTTGGCTCGACTTGATCACAAACGTCTCGCATGTTTATCGGCAATTCGCTGACTCACTGTGACTTGCAGAGGAGCTCTCTGTCAAACATGCAGAAGAGAAGACAGAGAAGCTCACGCGCTCTCAAGTACCACAATTTGGCACGATTGATTTAATGTGAATTGGTACCCAGTAGTTCCAACGTAATACGGCCGGTACAGAGTTGGGTACCCAAGCTTTCTGATAGATTTGGTTCTTTCCCAGTTGAATATACTGTAGCATATTTAGGCTGGGTTTGTGTACCAACATGTCATGATTCCAGTCTGAAGTCAAGCTCTTATTTCACGTAATGGGAAGAGGATGACTTCCTTCTGAAGACAACAGATTGTACTGTCCACCTTTATTTACATTTCAATGCTTAACTCCCGTGATCAAATGTCGTGATCAGGGAGACTTGTCGTATTACGTAGACAGTTCTTTGGACACAGTAGTCCCATTGATTTCTAATGGAGATGTTTTTCTGCCTATTTAGTACATCATTCCCAAAGACATGTCTTTGTCCTGATCACAACTGCACTTTATAGCCATAGAAAAGAGGATTCTCTGTTCAAAGTGGAAAATTGTTCAAGAGGAATGTCATTCAGCAGCAGCAGCCGCTCCATCCGTCCACTCTACCCGGCTCCCTCTCCATACAGAGACCCCGCTGTGCTCCGAGCTTCCTGCTAACTGACTGTCTTAGCACATTTTCTGCCCTTGTCGAGCACACACGGACTGCAAGGAGCTCACTGATAAAAAAATTCAGACATAAGGACAAACACACGCAAGCTTGTGCAAGAGGTTACAGTGTTTCCACGGTCACCATATGTGCACCGGTCAGCTCCTATTACTGAGCATACTGTAGTTTATACTGTCTCCATGAAGAATACAGAGGGCATGCATTCATTTCAGATAAGTGATGCAGTAGCAGTAGTATGTGCATACTCTGCAGCTTCGTGCATTCTTTTTCAGTAACTACATTGTCCATTATCCCCCATGTGTTGCATCCAAAAATCTACTGGGAATGATTTTGCTGTACAGGTTGTGCATTCTGACATGAGGCATTATGAAACAGAATATTTATTTAAAGGATAAGGCTGGTGATATTCTATATACGTTTGGTATGGTCAACAAATCCAGTGAAAAGACTCAAACCAATGTGTTAGTGTCTCTCAATACTTTCCGACTTCCCTACAGAGGAATGTCAATATTTGATGCACACGCACAATACTTGTTGGTAGATACATTTTCTGTACCGTTTGCATGATATATCGACTCAATATCATTATCGCGATATCACGTGTTGCGATAAGTATGCAATATTTTGTTTATTTTGTGGAGCGCTGCGTCCCGTCCGTTGGCTGCGTGGCTTACTTGTGTTCAATTTAGAGCCCGCTTGAAACACTATAATGATCATGTTTCATTGGCCAGTTACCGTGCCACTTGCACATGTTAGTGCACGTTAGCGCACAGGTCCACTACGTGACAAACCCTATGGAGCGTACCATGTGATGTGTGTGCATATTTCGATAGAGTGACAGTGTAAGTGAAAAAATAGATAGAGAAAACAAAACGGAACGAATCAGAGAAGCGAAAGAAAAGTTGTGCCCTGTTCTGTAGACATGGTCCTTATTTATTTATTCATGTTGTACCAGTCCAATATGACCGTCAGTTGAAATAAACCTTGTGTTGTAAGAAAACTTGTTTTATTTGTTATGAATCTATTTTGATGCGTTTTTCCATAACTTATACATTTACATATGTTTAAAAATATCGAAATTATATAAATATCGATATCGCAATATTCATAATCAATATCCCAATATAACATTTTGTCAATATCGTGCAACCCTACAGTTGACTATAGGAAAAATATGGAATTGTGAATGAATTTGCAGAGCAACAGACCCTTTTTACACTGCATAAGCTACTGTGCCTCTCCCGGGACAGAATATTAACGTTGCCCATATGATGTCTTGATGTAACAGTTGCCTGTTACATTAATCAACCCCAGGGAATAAACCTTTTCTGGTTGTAATAACACTAAGATCCTTTTCTACCACAATCCACACAACAGATTTGAAAGAAACTTCTTAAATGTCCTTTACCTGACATTCAGAAAATCGATATAACAGCAAACAAATATTTGCTATGTAAATATAAAGAGGAGTAATGGCGTCCTGAACAGAGAATGAAGTCACTCTCCCTCTGTGTGTGTTGTAATTTGAGCTTCTCTGGTTTTTCTTCCGATAGCCGGTCCGGCCGCACGTGCATGTTAGCGCACGTTGACGTGAAAAAACATAAGATATCACATATCTGTGAGAGCCGTGTGGAGGCAATCCCAGCCCGCTGGGTTTTTCAGTGTTTCGAGTACAGCCCCTTTGAAGCTAACAGAGAAAGACATTGTGCACCATGTTTATTTTCTTCAGCAAAGCCAATGGGCAGGAGAATATTGATTCACCTCAACTGACTATTAACTTTTACTTCCTCAACCTTCATCACTGGTGGCCTCTGCTCAGGGACTACAGATGGGGTAACACTTTATTTGGAGGGGTGTGCATAAGACTGACATGACACCGTCATTATTATGACATGACACCTATCATGAACATGAAGGAGTCATTTTGAGTGTTCATGACTGTTATTAAGTGTCATTCGGGAAATTCTGACACTTTTAATGCTAAGTTAGCATTGTCCGAGATGTATTTGTCGTGACAACTTGACATTAACGAAGACAACAATCGCTAACACTTTACTTGAAGGTATCTACATAAGAGTGATATGACACTGTCATGAACACATGACACTGTCATGACACATGAACCCTAACTCTGACCATAACCCGAACTTGTCATGACTTAAACCGAATGACACTTAATGACAGAAGCGTTATGTCATAAACGTTCATGACAGTGTCATGTCACTCTTATGTAGATACCTTCTAGTAAAGTGTAACCCAACAATCTCTGTGTTATGACAACTTGACATGTAAAACTTGACAATAAAACCTGTCAATGTCTCTGTAATGACAGCGTGACATTATCCTAGACAACATAAATAAATATGTCATGACAGGCCCAATTATCAAACTTTAATAAACTATTTAGCTTTATGTGTTAACATTACATTAAACTGTCATCAAGATGTTCTTTAGAGCAAAAAACAAACCGGTACAAATGTTCTTTTGTTCCTTGTGCAAATAAAGCTGTTAACTTGCACAACTCTTGAATGCACAGGTTTTATTACTGTCACTTGGGCCTTCTCAATGACACTTAGAAATCACTTTTCCAGACAATCTTAAGGGATTTTATTCGACATTTCAGTTTTTTAAGTGACGAAATTGTTCTTAATGAGTTGGTTGTGTGCTGCTCAGAAGTTTCATGCCTTGTTACATTGTTTTGTTTAAGTGCAGATCAAATTTCCCCTCGAGGGACAATAAAGATCTCTGAACTGAACTCTGATGTATTGTGCACTGTCACTGTTAAATAAACACTAAAGTAAAAGATAAGACTAAATATTGAACATCCTGATTGTGTGTCCAGGCATCCCACCTGCCAGCGGGACTGGCACCCTTCAGATGTACCTGCTGGACATAAATGACAACGCACCTCACGTGTTCCCCCCTGAGGTGGAGATGTGTGAGAGGCCAGATCCAAACGCCATCAACATCACAGCCAGTGACCCCGACCTGACGCCTAACGCAGGACCCTTCAGCTTCGAGCTGGCCGGTCGTCCATCAGACGTACGCCGCAACTGGACGCTCAATCGCCTCAATGGTCAGTATGAGATCATGTGTCCGAAAAATTATCCATTGTTTTGACGAAACTTTAAAAAAAAAACAACGAAACTTTATTCTTAATTCGTCACATACACACAATACAATGTAGTGACATGTAATTACTGCACTTAATCCATCCTAAGTATTAGGAGCAGTGGACAGCTATACATACAGCACCCAGGGAGCAACTTTGGGTTCAGTGTCTAGCTGAGCAGGGACACTTGTGGCCGGAGGAGCCTGGGATCCCACCGCCAATCTTGCGATTGAGGGGCAACCTTGCTACCTCCGAGCCACAAGCCACCCTAAGACCCTTGGACATGACTGCAAGGAGACGGGAGTTATTTGAGACCTGACTTTGAACACTTGACATGAGAACTTCCAGTGTCACGCTTTTATCCAGAAAAAAAAGCAATAACATTAAAAAAGCCTTATTTATTAAATAGGTCGGTATAATAAAGGACATAGTCTCAGCTTTGTTTAAAAAGAAAAAAAAAAAAAAAAAAACGGTTGCTAATACTGTTTGAAAGTGAAATGTTTAAGTTCTGTGTCAGTTTAAAGGATATTCTGACTTGCAGTTTGCTCGTACAGACTGGAGTCTTGCTTTAACAGACTAACAATGATGTCGATTTACAGAAGACAATATATATAATATTCCAAACTCAAAGTCCAATTCCTGGCTCATTTCAGAGCTTACAGCCTTGCTCAGAGAATAGGACTGGCTCAGTTGTCATCACGTGGTGTAAATACGGATCTTCTAACGGGTGGTCATATATGGGTGGAGATGGTAACTCCTGTCTCTGGTGTCAGCTGTGAATGTCCTCCGGTCACCGCTGACTGCTGCTCCATGACTTTTGACTTATTTTCGGTCAATGCTTTGAGCAGTTTTGTGCTCACAGACAACCGGTTCCCATGTTGTATTTGTTTTATAAGATAAGTTTAAAAGTCATACAGCACTCAGTGGGGGACCGTCATAAGGATGCAGCAGAACTCTAGAAAGGTATAGAAAGGTTTGTAAGTGCTGATGGCTGGTGACTGTTGCACCAGCCTCTGAATGTAAAGACGTCCCACTGTGATGCTCCCCCTGCTCCCTGTTGATTAAGTCCAGCCTGCTTTTAATTATCATCCTCCACTCCTTATACCCATTTGCCTGGAGTGCCCATCAAATCTGCTGCACCTACCCGATCCTCCTGACCGCGTGATGATACTTGAGTGTGTTCTTTTAGCTGAAGAAGGCGTTGAGATATGGTTCAAAGCTCTGGAATAAGCCACCAAGTGAACCTTGAGTTTAGAATATTTACCCCAGAGGTTTTTTTCCCTTGACGACTTGAGACAAGAAAATGATCCGCTTTCTCCTCTTGATTAAAGCCACGTTACAAGGTCAGTCTGGGCCTGTTGGACTCCCTGGGCATCAGGTGTATTTTGTGGCAGTAGCTATTTAGAAATATATTTTATTCAATTTTTTACTTCAGTAGTTTTTGGAAGTCACCTCACAGTCACTGATAGTTTTTTGTGAGGTCAGACGTGTAATGTTTGGGCAAAGCTTCTTTTTCTGTGTCTGATTCGACTTCAATTGGTATCCTAAAACACATGCAGAACTCTTCTATCAATCAGAGGTAGACAGTCTGCTGAAATGCTTTTTGCAATGCAAAGAACCCCCAGCTGCTCCGGTGATAACCATTAGCAGTACCGGGCAGCTCCCAGTGTAATTGAGTGGAAGTGTATAAGTGTATGTCCAAGGATGAAGTCCGTACGTGAGGAATTACCGCTCAACACTTACCTATCAATTTCTCCATCTATCTGCCCTTCCATCACACTCCAGGCGAGTACACCCAGCTCCGACTGAGGATCGGCTACCTGGCCAGTGGGAACTACGAGGTACCCATCATGATCACAGACTCTGGCAACCTGCCCATGTCCAACACATCCTATCTGAGAGTCAAGGTCTGCCAGTGTGATCACCATGGAGACTGTGTGGACATGGAGCGAATCATCGCAGCTGGACTGGGCACTGGAGCCATCATCGCCATCCTCATCTGTATCATCATACTGTTAGGTGAGCCTCCCTTACACACACACACACACACACACATATACACACACACGTGTTGCTGTAGGACTTAGTAGACCTTGAATTTCAACAGTATAAAATATCAATATAAAATTATGAAGAAATGATAACAGTACTTTCTGCTTACACTACCTGAAAGAAAATGTTAATAAAATGTGTATATCATTTTGAAGCTGACATCTGAAGCTTTCAAAACTTTGTGAAATGACATTACATCAGTTGTTGTGGCAGGCTGCGTGGAAGACGTTTGGAACATGCTCTACCTAGTGAAGTGTGAATCTACTGGGCTGAAAACTGATTGAAAATGTACATGGAGGTGGACAAAATAATAGAGACACCTCTAACACACACTTACTTCAGCCTGAAAAATGAGTACACAGTTGAATCAACGCAGAGCCAACAAACACTGAGTCTGAGTTCAGTGAAAATTAGTGATGGCCTAAAGAAGTCTCATAAAGCTTCATGAAGCATGTTCCTCATTTTCTGAGCCCACTAGATGGCGCTCTCTGTACAACAAAGGGTTGAAAGCACACTGAGTTGTCATTTCTGGAGCCTTTTTCTTTAAAGCAAGAGCACCATCTAGTGGAGTCAAAAAATAAATACTGTAAAATGGTTCATGAAGCTTCCTTTGAACATCACTAACCCTAATGCAGCCAGTGGGCTCCTAACCTAATCTTGCCCCAGGGCCCCAGAATACGTTATTTCAGCCATGCCAACCTCTCTTACCACATTTTACTCCATCTATTGTTTGCATTTAAAGGCACAGAAATCCCCAGTTTTGTTCCATTTGTCACTGTGAGTGGAGCTTGTTTGGTAAAGCGTAGGTTTGCCATGCTCTAATCCCAAGTGTGAATATCAAGCTGGTTGCAATTTTTCATAAATTGTGTGCTTGTTAACAAGTAGCACTTCATGTGTTTGGACACTGTGCGTAGCCCTTTTGAGCTTCTTCCCCCACTATAATGCTACAAGGTGACAGAGTGGACAAACAAAGCTTACTGAGTGCTCAGCTCGAGTAATAATGAATGATTATATCAAGTAATTACAATACATTACTGTATCAGACATTAGATTCAAAGTGCATCAGCAATGAGCAAAACTTTTTTTCATCTCCAGCCCCAGCCTGCTGCATGCAACGATTGCATCACATATTTAAAACAAGGGAGAGAAATTACGATGGTGCTCTTACTCATACAGGGTTTCTTCTTTTTTTCCTCGCGGGTGCTTTTTGAGATTAAATCAAAATGTTTGATTAGACTATTAATAAAAAATACCTTGATCAACTGGACTTTTTAAAAAACAGACCCAGTGTTAGAGCTCTGCAGGCTGCAGTGAGCCGTGCAGCAGGCAACACTTGGGACTAGAGAAGCCTTACTGAAATCTACTGCATTTATTTTAACTGCCAATTCCATTGGCCATTGGAATATCTCAAGTTGTGCAAGAAATGTACAAATCAATCCAATGTCAAAAGTCATTTTTGAGCACAAGCTGTAGGATGGTGATGAAGTCCAACCGTACCCATAGTAGGCAAATGAAAAGGAATTACAGCTACAAGCTACAAGTTAGTGTGGGTGGAATCTCATGTTTCCCACAGTCAGAGCACACTGAAAGAAGTTGGTGTCACAGTAAAATAAAATTACAGACAGAAGTTAAAAGGACAATTTAAATAGAAGGGCTGAAGGAGTTTGAGTGTAATTGCCAAATGAAGGTGAAGTGTCAACTTAAGCGAGCTTCATACTTTCCTGGGAAATGGCAATTCATCTATGACATGTCCTCTGGCTTCCCACAGAATTTCACAAAGGCTTGGTAAATTACTACTTTAAAAATAAAAAAGCAATATTTACAGTAGCACTTACGGTGTTACCGGCCTGAAATTCTGATCAGATCAAAATGTCTTGTTCAGGTCTCAAGAAGTTAACCTGACGCGCCAGATGGTTTGTTACACAGAACCATCTGAGAAGCCGTCATTGTAAACTGTTTGGACAAGGGCAGGCACTTAAAAAAAGAAGGGAAAAAAAGTAATACCTGGCAGGTGATTGGACCCCTTGCTCCTTCCCAGCTTCACCCTCTCGTCCAAATATGGTTACTTCTGGATCCAAAAAACCAAGATGGCGACGGCAAAAATGCCAAACTCAAGGCTTCAAAAACAGTAGTCCACAAACCAATGGGTGATGTCACGGTGGCTTCGTCCACTTCTTTTATGCAGTCTTTTATAAGTACAACCTTAGATTGGAACAAACTATTCAAGCGTGGAAGGTTTTAATTAGCTTTAATTTAATTCAGTTAAATGCGTTACTAACGGTGTTAACACAAACCCATTTTAACGCCGTCAATTGTTTTATCGCGAGATTAACGTTCTTTTTGGCCTAGCAAACTTTGTCGTTTTTTTCACATGCTGTTGCAACAACTAGTAACGTTAGAAAAACTACAACACCACACCGGATCTAGCTAGACCAGAAACAAAACAACAGACACACTTGTTTGTGCTTGCGAGCCGGCCAAAGAGTAGTACATACCTGCAAACTAGTCGCTTTTCGGCAAAAATCGCCGTTCTGAATGGGAAAATATCATCCACGTGACCAAGACCGTGATCCAAGACCCGGTGCTAATACGGCACCGGTGCCATAACGTCCGTTATCTACCGGACCGAATAGCAACGCGGATTTCGGTGCCTCATTTAGGTGCCACTTAAATGCCTGCGCTTCTCTCTGATGCTCCGAAAAACGGACGTTAGAGGGAACTGAAACATTGCCGCACGTGACGCTAGTCAACACTACACTTAGCAGCAGCTAACGTTAACCTACTGTTAGCTAGCAGCTGGAGTAAACACGGTTAAAATGCTGACAGCTAAACGGTGTAAAGTGGGACTGTATTTCACTGTAGAGCAGGGGTCTCAAACTCAATCTACCTGGGGGCCGCTCGAGGTAGCGTGTGGGTCAGGCTGGGCCGCATCAAGTATTCAACAAAAGTATTCTTTGTTTGCTTTCTTAAATAAATCTTGTTGCCTCAATAGACATTTTTTAAGATTGGCGACCCGGTTCTTTCTCTCATCTCCCTGGTATTTTGTATACTCCTCAGCATGTCTAGTTGAGTAATGATGTCTGATGTTATATTCCTTGTACACCACAACTTTCTCTGTGCATATGAGACATATAGGGGTGCCCCTGTGCTCGATAGAAAAAAGTCTCCCACTTTCACTGAAATTGCCTGTGCTCGTCACCAACCTTTCTCTTCACGGCACGTTTTGAGAGAGACATGACTGGAACTGGGTGAAGGCATATATTTTCCGTCACCCAGGAACACGTTTCAACCAAGTGACTAGCGTTGACCCTGCTGTAGAGGATTCTAACACCAGACTGTAGCTGCCGTTCAAAACAGGATTTTTTTCCAAACCAAAACGGGTCAGAAGTGTTTACAAATGCCTCCGTTTTAGGGGCTCGGAAATGCCAGAGCAGGGGGAATGAGAGGGGGAAACGTAGCAAAAGATAATTAGTTTTTTAAACAAAAATGTAGCAATGTAAATGTAGCCTTAAATAGACTAGATATGTTGTCTGCATTGTCTCTTTAAAAGCCATCCCTGCTGGTTTCACTGAGATGGTGACAAGCCATTTTTCAAATCCCCTCTCTAGGGTTTAAATTGTCCTCACTTAGAATTTCACTCAGCATCCTAATGCATTTTAGCCCTTGCAGTTACAGCAGTGTACAAACACATGCACACCCGGAGCTTCCCGGCTCTCATAAATCCACCCAGATGAATACGATCAAAAGATTCACATCAAGTTTATTAACCCACCGGTTGTCTCAAAATAAGAACTTTGTGATTCTGTCCTCCCTTAAAATACTTAGTCCCATATGAGGGGATTTCAGTTGGTGTTTGATATTGAACTATCAGAGATGCTCAAGTCTCTGAGCTAGAGTCCAAGTCAAGTCTCAAGTCTCTGGTGGTTATAATGAGTGTTGTATCCCCTGCTGCTCTCCACCCAGGCTGCTCACAACACTGCGGAGCCATATAAAGGAACTTAAAGCATTTCAGCCAGCGGGAAATGTAAATGATTCATAAATCTACTACCACAAGTTTGGCAAACAAACAAACGTTCATTCATCTCTTCATAACATCTAGTGAATGACAGTCGGAGTTTAACCTCCATAGGTCGCGGCTAAAGCAAGAAGCAAGCTAACGTTAGATGGCTAATGCTGAGCTAAACAGAATACGTTTTCAGGTGCCTGATAAAATCCGACGTGGTTGAGCCAGAATCCTTTTTCTAGATACCACATATTCAGGCACTGCAGCTGCCGATGCCAGGTGTGGCCGCCGAGTCTTAAGGCCCTGACACACCAACCCGATTATTGGCCGTCGGACAGTCTGGCGAGGTCAGTGACTCAAATCTGTTCGGTGTGTTCCATGCCGTCGTCAGTCGGAGGAGCCGTCGGCCTTCATTTGGGCCGATTTGACATGTCGAATCGGAAGGCGGGCAGTCGGACTCAATGGCCAGTCTGATTGGTGGAGCGCTAACCCGGAAATGATGAGCGGGATGAGCCTCTCAAAATCTGACAAAAATCTTTTAAACTGACCTTTGTCGATCTGAAATGAAGACAGTCCCTGGTGTTCAGTAAGGCTCACATCAAATAATGTCCTTATCTTCTTTTTGTGCCACTTGTCCTGCAGTGCTGGTGCTGCTGTTTGTGATGTGGATGAAGAGGAGGGACAAAGAGCGGCAGGCCAAGCAGCTCCTCATCGACCCAGAGGACGACGTCCGAGATAACATCCTGAAATATGATGAGGAGGGAGGGGGAGAGGAGGACCAGGTACACATCTGTGAAAAGTGCTATATAAATAAATTTACTTACTTACAAACATGCACACACACAGACATACACACACACACACACACACACACACACACACAAAAGTTTAAAAAACAAAAAAGTAACGATGAAATTGACCAAGAAGCTGTCTGAACAGATCACTCAGTCTGGATTGGGTTTCTCTCTTTTTGGTTTCTATGTTATTTCTGATTTCTCATTCTCAGAAACAAACAGTGAGATACGCAGCATGTTGCCACGCACACACACACACACACACACACACACACACACTCTGCTTCTCTACAGTTTCCAATCATCTGTCCTCCAGCTAAGATTAAGTGTACTACAAAAGAGGACCTAGAAACAGGATTAATTGCTTTCTGTTGGAGAACAATTTCCTGTGTCCCTCCACACGACTCCTCTGCTGCTGCCAAGCACATAAGCTGTTCCACACTTCAGCTGAGAAAATGTTTAACCCTCATTTACCCAGCTGACCACATGTTTGACTTTTTACAGCAGGGAGTACACTGTATATGTACAACCATACACACACAGTACTGTACAAGTGGGGGATCACTGTTTGCTCAATGTTTCCACACTTGCGCTGGCTTAAACTGAACACACAAATCTTTTTTACCAGATCAGAAGGTGGATCCTAATTGGTTGATCCCCTGACTTTTTATCTAGCGTCCCCCAGCAGGTCTTAGCTTTTGTTTATCTCTTACTCTATCTCTTATATTATCTCTCATTCATGCCACCTGGAAAAAATACTACTCAAGTTGTCTAGAGCTGTCATCAGGTCAAACGTTTGCTTCGGCCAATAGTTTGGCTGACGACATTCCCATCAGCCTCAGGTGCACACTAACATTCTGAACTTAACATGGTAAGCATTGTAACAGCTAAGCATCAGCAGTTAGCATTGTCATTGTGATCATGTTAGCATGCTGATGTTAGCATTTAGTTCAAAACAAC
The DNA here is from genome assembly GCF_008315115.2 of Sander lucioperca. Lineage (NCBI taxonomy): Eukaryota > Metazoa > Chordata > Actinopteri > Perciformes > Percidae > Sander > Sander lucioperca. The sequence continues at coordinate 28,847,629 of NC_050183.1, forward strand.
ATTGTGTCTATCTGCTAGCATGACTAGGGTTCGGTACCGAGACCTGGTGCTAATATGGCATCGATGCCTAAACGACCGGTATCTACCGGACGGAATAACAACGCGGATTTCGGTGCCTCACTTCGGTGTCACTGAAATGCCTGCGCTGCTCTCTGATGCTCCGAAACAGACGTTAGAGGCAACAGAAGCGTCGCTACACTTGACAGCAGGTAACGTTAGCCTACTGTTAGCTAGCAGCTGGATTAAACATTAAACGCAGTTAAAATGCTGACAGCTTACGTTAAACGGTGTTAAGTGTGATTGTATTACACTGTAGAGGATTCCAACACCGGGACGTAAAAGCTTTTTTCATGCTTCTTGCATTCAGCGCGGTTGGCGCGGTGCGGACGGCTATGTGACACAAACGAGGCCTGGGCGACTGTGCGCGGAAGGTCTGATCACCGAGCCGCGCACCTCCCAAGATTTTGTAACAATGCGGACGTGGTTGCATAGACCGGTTGCAATGATTGGCTACAGGAGAGAAGAAGTCGGTTCTTTGAGCCGCTCTGACTGCAATCAGTATGAAAGACCAGACGGTTCGCGGCGATCATGCGCACCGACCATGCTGAACGCAAGAAGCATGCCTCGTGGTGCATTCATAGTTATTTTCCCATCTCGTAGTTATTCTTGTCGTTTAACAGCAATTTACTGGCAAAACAAATTATTGTTATTACATTATTAATAAATCATTTAATTTTGACCATATGGCCTTAGCATTAAACAAGCCGTTCCTAAATGTGACTGGCGTTTTGTGCTCTTTTAAAAAAATATATACTGTATATATATTTTTAAATCTTTCTAAAAGTAACGGTTCATGCACCATTTAGGCACCGTTTTAAAAGTATCGTTGTAGCACCGGTATCTGAAAAAAATCCAAACGATATTTTATCAGAATACAGCATAGAAAATCTGCTTAGAAATATAGGAAATATTGGATAGGATAGAACAACACAATGTAATTCTGCTAAATAAAACACATTCATTATTAATTTAGGGGTCCAAGCCCGAGTCTGTAAGAACCGGCAATAGCAAAGCTATGCCGTTCGTACAGCAGGGCTGTAGAACCCTATTGTTTTTCTACTGATTTTTCATCATCATCATCATAATTATTATTCTTCTCCACGTAAAACTCTGACTACAGCCTAAACCGTACATGGTGGGGGGTTGCCGTTTTCAGGACTAGTCCCAAACGCCGCAAGGACCTCAGGCACAAACATTCACCCACTTCCACCACTAGGTGGCGCTATAGCAGAAAAAACGCGTTTGGCCCTATAACTCCCACACCGTACACCTCACATTTAAAAACCATATATCCACGCGTTCCCTGGATCCAACTGAATCACGTGATATAGGCCACGCCCATTTCCGCCTAGACTTTTATGCGTGAAAAATCGCAATTTATCAAAAACCTACTTTTTCGAACTCCTCCTAGACCGTGCGACCGAACTGCACGAAACTTGGACCGTAGCATCTCCAGACCGACCTGACAAAAAGTTAATAAAAAGAATTTTGATAGGACAAAAATTGCTCATATTACGCACGAACAAATTTGTGTAGCTAACTATGAAAACACCAACTTTCCCATATCTCGGCCAAAATAAATGCTATCAACGCCAAACTTTAGATTCTTGTTTGCCATGACCCTCTGGAGGTGCCCCACGCGTTTTACGAAGATTGGTCACTAGGGGGCGCTACAAGTACAAAAAGTTTATATCTCATGAACGGCTCATCTGATTTTTACAAAATTTGATGGGCACCATCTAGGGACACTTCTGAGGCCATGTCTAGAGTGGGGTACTGAGGGGTCAAAGTGGGCGTGGCCTATGGGACCCAAGTCTAGATTCACCACTTACACTAATGTGAACAACTTTAAATTTACAGGGTAGATAGACAATGGGTCATGGACCACACCTACCAAAAATTACACATGTGGACCACTAGGTGGCGCTATAATGTTTTTTTGCCTTTATCTCCCACATTACACATCGCACATTAGAAAACCATACATCCACGTGTTCCTTGAATCAAGCTGAATCACATGATATAGGCCACGCCCATTTTTGCTTAAAATCTTTTTCGCAAAATCGCGCAATGCGCAAAACCAACTTTTTCGAACTCGTCCTAGGCCGTGCGACGGATCAGCTCGAAACCTGGTAGGTAGCATCTCCAGATGGACCTGACCAAAAGTTACTCAAGGAATTTTGCTACGTTAAAGTATGCACATTTGACGACCAAACAAATTTTCATAGCTAGCTACCACACACGTATCATATCATATCTCGGCCAAATTAAAAGTTATCAGCAAGGAACTTGGGATCCTTGTTCAACATGCCATTACGACGCTCTGTACCAAATTTGGCGAAGATCGGCCTTCAGGGGGCGCTATAAGCAACGTTTATTTGTTTTGGCCAATGACTCAATGCATTTAAATGGGAAAATTTGCATATGCAATATCTCTGCCACGGTAAAAGCAATCACCACGAAACTTGTGCTGCTCGTTCGGCATACGGCTCTGAGGCGCTGTACCAAATTTGGCGAAGATCGGCCATTAGGGGGCGCTATAATCAACGTAGACCAGTTTTGGCCCTTTTACTCAATTTTAATGGGATATTTGCAATGGAAATATACCACAGACCTTGCAGCTCACACTTCTTAATATTTACTGATGTTTGCCTCCTACCGTTAGGTTTTTGTTTTCATTTTTGCGTGCTCCTTTGGTTTTTTACAATAAACAAACTTCTTAACCCACCTGACAAAGTTTCTACAACCTTCACAGTGGACAAATGCAACTCTTTTCTCTCACTTTTTAAATCCAATATCAACACCATTCATAGGCGGCGATACCGTGCAATTAAACATTGCAATTGGTGCTAAGTGGAGCACCTGTCGTAGCGTGATCGGTTAAGTCGGTGGCATCGATGCTTAATTTGCCACGAAGCACCCACGGAGGAAAACATAAATCGGCGCCTATGACGCCATTTACAACAACTTGACCGCCTCCCCTGCTCCTTCAACAACCACACCTGCCTCCCCCCTCCACCCTCTCGGTCACTCTCTCATTTTTCTCCGCTGTCTCCCGCGGTCAGGGGGGTTAAGAAGTTTGTTTGTTGTAGAGCATTCTTAAAGGCGGTCCGTACACGCTTGGAGGTGAACCGTCGACCGCTACGTTTGCGACGGCGACGTACCGCAGACGTCGCGGCTCGCGCCTCTCGATGTTTAGCGCCGTTTGCCTCCCCGCCGCCCGGCTTCGGGTTCCGCTTCCGCGCGTTCCCCCGGGCGTCGGGGGCGACTGGCGTGGGAGGCTTGGACCCCGTCATAACTGCTTGCAGTTCTAGTTTCACTTGTTTTCATTTTCAACAAATTGCATATCAGAATACAATACACATTTTCTATAGGCTCAGTCTGCCACTTTTTTAAAACACAAATCCGGTGCTGGTTCCATGGTACCAGAATTTTGGATAGTCGTCATGGAAACATGAATTCGTCATGTGACAAGGGCTGGGAAGATTGGCAGCCAAGTGACAGTACTCTGATCCAGTGGAAATCACAATTATTAATAGATTAGATAGATAATTAGATTTTATTAGATTTTCACATTAGCCTTTTCATTCTACAGGCAGCCTGGGTCTTTATTTGTCTGGATTCAAGCTTGGGATAAAAGGCAGACTCAGTTCTCAGGAACACACTCATACTTTAAGCAGGACAAATACACACACACATACACCCTCTCACACACACACACACACAGTACACACATATTATTAGACCTTCATTAGAAGCAGTTGTTCCCTGGCTTCTAATCCTTACTTAAAACTAATACTTCTTTAACCTTAAAAGCTTATTAAAGGTTACATCATGCAGTGGAGTATATTTCAGTTTTACCAGAGCAGAATATGGCTGGTAAATATCAGCAGAGGTTTCTGATTGGTGTAGATCTTTCAGCAGTGAATGTTGCATTTCAAAGCACAGGAGCAGGCTGAGGCGCTGTACATTCTGCGTGGAAACAGCGACCTATACTCATGTATAGATGTATAGGTTTGATAAAGGTTTGGTCACAGTCTTAGACTGTATAAAAAAACACATGCAATCAGACATGTAATCATGTCGCATCATCTCATATTTTTCATAGATATGTTACTTTTTTTCTGAACTTTATTCAAAAGTGGTGCTTAGCAGCGTAGCATATTTACATGCCAAGGTGTTATGTGTATACTGTATATAGGGGCTGTCAATCGATTAAAATATTCAAAGGGGAATTTTGTTTTCTTCAATCTGGACCCCATTTCCCCATGCATTTGTGTCCAATAGACTGATGTGAACAAAAATGTTTAAAATCGGTCCAGTATTGAGCAAGATTGCAGTGACCGGCCGACCCCGAGCTAACTGGGATTATGCTGCGTTCCATTTACCTCAGAAGTCAGAGCTGGGAATCACGTCACACCCCGAGTTGACATCGTCCAGTACAACAAGTCGGAATAAGCGTGGGGTTAGCTCTAGCCAGGTTAGCCATTGTTAGCAATACCAGCTGATAACAACGCATTACGCTGTATTTTTTGTCCATTTGAAATTTCCGACTTGGAACTCCAAAATTCCAACTTCCGAGCACAAATGGAACGCACCAGTCTCGGTGAGTGTTCCTGATTTACCAAACTACAGAGCGGGCGAAGGCCCAAATCACAGAAAGCGTGTGCATTTATCTCTCGTCAGAAAAAATAGAGGTATTAAAAAAAAAATTGCGTTAACTCATTATTATTAATTTTGACAGCCCTAGTATATATCTATAGGGGTCTATCAGTGTTGCCAGTGTATTATCATGTAGTTTTCTAGTTTGCTGGTTTGTAGAGGCTATACAGCTATAGCAGTGTTTTGAATATTTTAGTGCAACTATGTACACTTAACATTATATACCATAGTGTGTTACATTTTGCAATCCAGTCTTTATTGTCTATTCATTGTCATAAAATATGTACCTCAAATTGCAGAAATTAGAGCTTGAGTTTGGTCATCCATCACATCGAAAACTACAACTGCTTTTATTGTTATACATTTTATCTCACAGGTAATGCAGTGCAGTCTGCATATACAATCGTGTAACCATGAACAATTAACAATGAAATAATTGAATAAAATGCAAACTAATGACCTCCTGGAAGGAAATACTATTCAAAACACTACAACATGCTCTAAAACGCGGTACGGAATAATGTAAAGTGTACATCATTATGGCGTTATATATGTGTCACATTCCTGAGCGAGTAATTGTATGTTTTGAGCACAGAGAACTATATTTTGCAAGCGCATTACATTGCATTTTGAACAGAAATGTACACTCGCAAAAAACAATTCAGTTTGAGTAAACAAAAACCTATTTCGTGCACAATAAATGTATTTGCATGTCTTTCTCTGCTCGCAGGTAGACGCTGCTGCGCTCCGGTCATGTCTCCCTCGCTCTCAACCTCTTCTCTCTACGCGCTCAACTCTAGACACGCTCGCTCAGATTTTCACAGCGTTACAAGTGTGCCACAAAACCAACCAATCGCAGAATCAAAAGGTCAATTCTAATTGGCTGTTCGTCTCCAATTAGATCGCAAGTAGCAGGAAACCGTCTTTTTCAGTTTACACCTGTTGGTACAGCAAATACTGACTACAGTTGAGCTGTTCAACTAATGTTACTGGATTAAAACACATTTCGGTCAGTATTTTGTATTATTGACTTATATCACAGAAATGTCTTAATATTTGTGTGTACTATAATGCCGTTGTTTTCTTTGACTTATATCTCCTTGTGTGTTTAACGTTAATTTGACTCATCTTTCACAAGCAATCTAGCTAGCTCACACACTGCAGCCGACATGTCATCTGAACAGGCCTCGCAGCACTGTAACTAGCTAAGTTAGCTAGGTCTCGCAATGCGAGACTGAACAGCAGTAGACCTGTCACACTATAGCCACATGTAGCTAAGTAGTTTTTAATACTTTGGTTACATTACCGTATTTTATTAACCTGAATTATGTTACTATATTAGCTTGCGAAGGAGCTATCCGTTGCTAACGCTAATTTATCTCAAAAAGCAGAAACGTTAGCTAACTACTGCCAAGATATGATTTCACTAGAGACCAGAGAGGTGTTGTAAGACTCGTCAAGTGTTGTCATGTGTTTACGCTGTTTTACAATGAAACCATATCTTGGCAGTAACATTAGTTAGCTACTGCTTTTTGACATAAATTAGCTAGCTAACGTTAGCGTTAGCAACGGATAGCTACTTTGCAAGCCAATAAAATATAGCCTTGGCTAACAGAATTAAGGTTAATAAAACACGATAACTATGTAACCAGTATTACAAACTTCTTACAAGTGGCTGGATTGTGACATTTTAGGTGTGTTCGGATGAATACGTTGGATGCATAGCTGGACTTTATCCATGCTGGGCTAATGTTAGATTGCTTGTGAAGGATGACGTTAGTCACACACGGAGATATGTAATTCAAACAACGGTATTGTGATTAACACAACTATTAAGGCATGTCTGTAATATACCGGTCGGTCAATAATATAAAATACTGTAGATCAGTGCTTTCCAACCCTTCTGGTCTGAGTTTCCCCCCACAGCCCTGTCATATAAACTCACATACCCCGCCCCATCAATTCCCAATGTATTCACACTATTTATCATATTAAAGTGAATATTCTTACATTTTCATGCAATTGAACTGTAAACATTTAGGTTGGTTTGGTCAGACATTCTACTAGCTAGCTAGGCCTTTTACTTGAAGTGTGGTTAATGTTTCAAAATTCATCCATTACTTTTAGCTAATCATTTCAACTGTTAGTTAAGCCAGTAGGCCACTTTTAGCTGTTTATTTCTACCATTGATTACTTCGCTATATGTTTAAACATGTGTTGAGCTGTTTTAGCTGATATATTGTTTTAAATCAATCATAATTCAATTATTTTAATTAGTTAAGCTACTCCACAATCTTTCCAAGTACCCACTGGCTACAGCAGAGATACCCCTTGCTGGGGCATCACGGCAGGTGTTGCGTCAAAGACTGTTTCCCTGTAGATGTCTTTCCTGCTACTTGCGATCTAATTGGAGACGAACAGCCAATCAGAATTGACCTTTTGATTCTGCGATTGGTTGGTTTTGTGGCACACTTGTAACGCTGTGAAAATCTGAGCGAGCGTGTCTAGAGTTGAGCGCGTAGAGAGAAGAGGTTGAGAGCGAGGGAGACATGACCGGAGCGCAGCAGCGTCTACCTGCGAGCAGAGAAAGACATGCAAATACATTTATTGTGCACGAAATAGGTTTTTGTTTACTCCAACTGAATTGTTTTTTGCGAGTGTACATTTCTGTTCAAAATGCAATGTAATGCGCTTGCAAAATATAGTTCTCTGTGCTCAAAACATACAATTACTCGCTCAGGAATGTGACACATATATAACGCCATACATCATTTGCAGGAAAGAGGCCAAACATGCATGAATACTGGTATAGTTTTTTAAATAGTCCTTTAAAGAAGTGGAAATGTCCTAACTGAGAGGACATCCATCTGTCTGGTCCTTTTGGATTGGTACATTTGGTTTCTCCCTGCAGGTTTATTGCAGGGCTCTCAGCCACTCTTCAGTAAAAGGTTTTTCTGTTGGTCAGCCATTATTGTGAACAAAGCCCAAGGTCAGTCCACAGCATGCTGTTATTGTCCTGAAAGTGGCTGCTTTAGTCCATTTCCTTGGAGACCAGAGGGCACCAAATGGTTTCTGGATGGTTGGTGCTTTGACTCAGACACTAGCATTCAACATGAAGAGATCAGAGGCTGTGACACACATTTCCCCTCTGACTGGGCTGGTGTTGTGTGAGAGAAGGTGAACAAGGAACTGCGTCTCTCTAAGTGGATGCTAATTAGATAGCATTAGAGTCCTCCCCGAGGACAGATGATGATGTGAAGAAATGGGAGACGTTGCATCAGTGGAGCTCCTGGTGCTCGTTTAACTTATTGAAATTCTCACTACATCAGCCGTTAAATACATGATAGATCCGTCGATTGTAAGAGGTTTGTATGTATGTTCTATCGTCCTGATGAAGACTGCTACTCTCATCATGAATCATTTGTTCGTTGTGAGCGCCGGCACATTTTTATATCCAAAAGACATACAGTGCACCTGGTGTGAGGAAGAATGCATTATTATGCATACGTGTAGGTCGGTTTGTTTGGATTTGGTATGGAAGTTCAAGCCAAGAACTAATTGTTCTCATTCAGCTTGTAGTGTGAATTTACAGCAGCACAAATATTCTGCCCAAAACAGATGTCTCTTTTTCAGTGGAAGTGTTTGAAGTTGAAGTCATGTTTCAGGAAAGGCCGGAGGTCGTTATCTCTCCATGCATAATCGTGTGCAAGTTAACTTGGAATCACAATAATCCACAAAATAACCATTATTTCCATTCAAAATCATATTGTCAAAGTAAAAACAATGTCCAGTGTTTTGCAGGTTGTTTTAATCAAGCGATTATTGAAGTTGCATTCAGTTAGATTTGACTCTAAATGCAACAATTAAGTGAATCCTGTCCCACTGTGAAATTGTCTGTACATCATTGCATTGCTGGTTTTTAGACAATTCAGAGATAATAGTGGATTCTCAGTTATGTCTCACAACAATATGCATTTTTAAACATGATTTCAACATATCATGTTGTGCTTTGCAGCAACTAGTGATGTCCGAATAAAGCTCTATGAACTATGAGTTGTATTTGTTGACCCCACTAGATGGCGCTCTTGGTTTAAAGAAAAAGACTGAAGGAATGGCAATTCATCGTGCTTTCAACCCTTTGTTGAACATAGAGCGCCATCTAGTTGGCTCAGAAAATAAATCTTTAGCAGCAACAGGTCAACTTCTTCTGCAATGATTGATTCTTAAGGGGATTAGTGTGCACTGTTTGGTTACTAGGGAACACCAGTATAAGCGAAGAAAAATCTTTAGGAAAAACTTGTACTTGCACACACCCATGTGGAAATAGATCCTCTAATGTCTTCACAGTGATAGAAGTATGAGGAAGGTTATCTATACTTTCAGTTGAATATTGTCACAATGCTGTGGTCCAGGTTAGGGAAGGGTTAAAGCTGCATTCAGAGATTTTTGACTGCTAGAGGACAGAAAGTAGACCATAAGCAGTGTTGCTATTTCATATCAGCAGCAGATCTTCTCTTTCCTAATACATGTCAAATCAGAAATAAGGATTTAAGGATTTATGGCCAAGTAAGTAACACTAACAGGGGATTTGCCTTGGTGGTTAGTGCATATACAAACATGTTAAACATGAATATGAGAAACAAATAAATACAGAAACAAATATATACAAAATAGCTGTTAACATAAGAAAAAGGAGGCTGTGTGGTTTAGTGCAGAATGTGCAGAAAAATAAATATAAATGTCCAATGAGGAGTTTTAATCACTGGTGTTGTCCAGCGAGAAATTTCAGAGAGAAATCTGCATGTGTCTCCTATTGGTTTTCACTTTTGCACCAGACACAGAGGACGAATGGGTGGGGTTATTCGTTGACACGAGTCAAAGAATTTAGCAAATTTCATTGGAAGTTAGGAAAATCAGTTTTTTTATTGAGTCACAATACAGTCAGATTATAACTACAAGCAGCCCAACAACTATAGCATGTGCTCCCCTTAAAGGCAACGTTAGGCCTGCAGCTCAGAGTCAGAATGTGTTGCTTATCTTGGCAGCTGGCTCTTGGTATGGTATGGCTGTCTGTTGATCAGTCGGTCAGCCACAGACTGAAATATCTCGTCAGCAATTAGATAGATCCCATTCAGGTTTCGCTTCAGACTTCAGACTGGTGATCCTCTGACTTTTCCTCTAGCGCCATCATCTGGTCACTTTGGTTTATGATTAATTACCTGCAGAACTAATGACGTTCCCATCAGCCTCACATACCTCTCAAGTCTCACGCATTGGGCGTGAGACACACGCATTTCAACCCATTCACACGCTCACACGCCACACCTTGTATTTCTCACGCAGAGAAATTACCAGTATAACGCCCACCAAGTTGCGCCACTGTTTTTTAAACAGTGGAACAGGCAGAGGAATCAAGTGAGTTCCCCATAGAGTTCAGAACGCCCTGCCACGCACCACCTGAGTGAGTGCGGATTTCAAGTTGCGGCTTTTGTCTCTGTTTGTGACTTTGCCTAAGATTGAGTGACAAGTGTTCTTATATACAGTCTATGGTGTACTCGCCCTGTTGTTTATTTGGTTGCCATGACTTCGCGAGTGATGACGTCCTGTCACTGTTCCAGTTGAGGGGAGAGAGAGCGGATGACAGTTCGCTTGAGTTCAGTAGCGCACACGGCTCTGTAGAGTCATGTATGACTTTATATACTACATGTAACTAGCAGAAACCCTGTTGTGCGTCTGCCCTTTTTCTGATACTGTGGCGGCAGAAATCAACATAGAGGAAACACTGGGTAGCTTTTGCGCCTATTATTATTATTATAGCTACGTTGCTATGTTGAATCGGCTGCAGGGCTACTCTGACAGTTTTATATTTTTATAAAGATACCCATTTTATAATAGGCCTACCCATAATACTTTTATAACAATACCCATAATAATTTGGAATATTTTTAGTTTTTTCTTTCCTTTTATTTTTACTGCACAACCTCCCGGTCCCCATTGTGAAAACCTTTGGCCTAGGCCAGGGGTGGCGAACCTGTGGCTCTTGAGCCATATGCGGCTCTTTGCCTGCTCCTTTGAGGCTCTTACTGTGTGGCTGGGGACTGTGTTATTGGTGGATTTATTTTTATTTTTTTTTTACTTTTTGAAACATTTCAGATAAGTACAATTGCCACTTGCCAATACATTTGCCAATTATTTTAAAATAAAAAATAATGCAGCAGAGTTTTGAGGACAAATTCTGCAACCCGAGGAAAAAAAAGCTGCCACAGATCACCTTCCTCATTAACCCTTTCACTGCTGAATCAGATTGTTTGAAAGCCCCTCTAGTGACAAACGAGTGAAAGAGTCAACCGAGTTCTAGCAAGACCTGAAAAGGATTGTGGATAACAAAGACTGTCAGATTTCCCACTGAGTCAGTCTAAGTAAGAAAACAAAACTATGAAAACTGCTATGTATTATGACTGTCATCAGATCTGGAAGTCACTGTTGCTGTTGTAGTGTGGACGTGCATGTGTTGTGTGGCTTTTTGCTATGGTGCGGGTTTTTTTGTGGCTCTTTATGCTGAAATGGTTGGCCACCCCTGGCCTAGGCTATTTCATTATATTTTATCCAGACAATGCATAGTATTAATTATTGCACACACACACACCCACACACACACAAAGAAATACTGAATTAAATAAACATTTTTTTATTTGTACGAATTTATGTGTCATTTATCAGATCAGACTCCGTCCCCACCCAAACCCCTGCCGCCAAAATCTCACTCTGAACTCTGTTCAAAACTTGAGAGCCCTGGCCTCAGCTGGACTTTGTGTTCACCGCTAGTAAGCTAAAGCTAGTGATGTCTAAATCAAGCTTCAGCATTTGCTTTATTTTCTGTTAAATAGAATGAATGTATGTAATACCAACGTGTTTGTTTTGTGTGTGTGTGTGTGTGTGTGTGTGTGTGTGTTTAGGACTACGATCTGAGTCAGCTGCAGCAGCCTGATGCCCTGGAGCCAGAGTGTGTCAAAGTGGGGATCAGACGTCTGGATGAGAGGCCCCTCCATCATGAGCACCAGTACCCCCTCCGCTCCGCTGCCCCCCACCCAGGAGACATAGGAGACTTCATCCACGAGGTACGGCAACACACTGGGTCTGTTCTGGACGTCTTTGTGTGGGACGTCCGTGTTGTTGCCAGTCCAAACCAGTTCTTCAATCTGTTCCCCCAGATTACATTCTGGCATCGGGCACACAGGAAGTGATGAATCACAACTTGAGTGAAATGCAAGCTGTCTGTTCGAGAGCAGTAAGCAAACGCTGTGTCCAGAAAAGGCGGGATTTGCCAACGTTAGATCTTTTGCCTCTCTCATCGCTTTTCTATCCTTTGGTGAAAAGCATCAAAGATGTGTTCAGCTTAACTCATCACCTCAAAGGATTTAGGGATATTGAAGTTCAAACGGTCACTACCCTTAGCTATTCAGAGCAGCCAGTGTGGGAACTAACCAACTTTGATTACTGCAAATTAAAACAGAATGCAGTGCATTTCTGCAGACAGGGAAGTACACAGAAGGATGCACGTTTAAAACCCATTTAGGTCTAGGCTCAGTTGAACAGTGGGCTCCCTGGTATGACAGCATAGCATCAGTGATGCATCAGTGGTATGTGATGATGTGTGGTTGGACTGTTAACAAACAGAAGCGAGTGAGAGGCAGAAAAACACAGAGAGTACAGTGTCTGTGTGATTCTTAATTAGCTTTGCGAATGGTCAGGATTAGCTGGCCTCAGACCTGCTACAGCCTGGCTACCTAATTAGAGGTAAATCCATTGCGTTGAGTTAATCCCACGGACTGGCTGCAGGCCGTCCACAGCTCCTTAAAGGGACAGTGTGGGTTCTTTTTTCATACTATATAACATATTACATCTTGTCGGTGCACAGGGCATAGCAGGTACAGTATAGCGTTTTGTGCCAACAGGAAATGACACCGTGTTTGTGCCAACAGACGAGAATCAATCGATGAGAAAACTTAGCTAACTAAGCTGCATTAATTGGATTTTTGGGCCACTGTGGGGTAGCAAAACAAGTTCTAAACACATCAGTGACACGACTTAATGACTTTATGAAATTGATTTGATGAATGTGTTAGCGAACAGCATGCGTCATGTGCATATCAGCCACTTTAGTATGTTCACCAGCTAGCTTGCGAACTTGGTCTGTCTGCTGTTTGCTGCTGGACAGACACATGTTGTGTACGGTGGCTTTATCACTGAAAACAGCTGCTGGAAATAAGTCGATGAGAGACAGAACCAAACAATTGTAAGGCTGAGTGGAACTGCACAGTTGGTGGTGATGTGGGTTTGTCACTACGAACCACACTTTTCACTTTAGCTATTTGATCCATTGAACAGTTTTTTTGTGATTGTTGCGGGCAAAAATCCTTGATTATGCGGCACGTTTCTTAAAAAAAAGTGATGGAATATGCGGGATATTTATGCAACTTTATGCGATTGAAATTGCAGGAACTTGCAAAAACTGCGGTTTCATCATGCGTTTCATCATTCATTCAACTGTGGCTTCATCACGGTGTTTGCAGCTTTTCGATGATGTTCACATTGCGTAATTACGTCACTCCATAACGTTCTCATGGCAACAGGGGAAAATGGCTGCTCTTGTGTGAAGTAAACGCAACATTTTTCAACTTTCTGCTAAGATATATGTGACTTTTTTGCAACGAAAATGCGAGGATTATGAAATCATGCAAGCCCCGCATATTTTGCGTGGAAATCGGCAATTTATGCGGCGAAAGTGCGGCGTATTTGAAAAAATGCAGCCCCCACATAAATATGTGGACTTTGGCTGATTATGCATTGAATTATACGATCGCATAATCGCGTTTTTCTGGAGGGACTGATTGAAATATAAAACTATGTATTCCTGCAGCTTGAACCAAAGGCTGGTTAGTAGTTTTCCAAGCATTTATTACATTATTGTAAGTATTATACAGCAGCATCCTGTGTCAAAATCATATACTCTGTAGACCCAGCCAACCACTACAACAGCAACACATCACTTCTGCCTTTGCTCCCCAAAGACAGGTGTCATAAGTCAAGCGGTCTCTTGACAGTTAACGTGCAAATATAGGTCGTATCCAGACATTTGAACAAATGATGCTATCATTTTCTTGGAGGACGGTGAGAATGTATTCAGGCTGTCCAAAGAGGGTTTGTGTCAGTACTTTGGTTGCTGATATTTGAATATATGTCACTGGTTTTCATCGGTGCTGCTGCTCTGCGTTCAAACCTTCTGGAAAGCGTTACTTTCTCAGAATTCTGATAACTTGAATGCATGGCGCCCGGCAGAGGGGCGTCTCGGGCGTGAAGACTCATCGTCGCGGATGCATTTGGCTCTCTGTGTGCTAGCTGCGTCCATATTGTTTGTGTGTGTGTGTGTGTGTGTGTGTGTGTGTGTGTGTGTGTCTTTTAGTCGGGCTGCATAAAGACATCTGCCAAGCCGAGCTATGAATAATGAGGGGGAGCTGTCAGACATGGCGAGTTGATCTAGACAGCTTAATCCGGGAGACATGACAAGCGGATGCTTCTCGCCCTCCCTCTCCCTCTCTCCCTCTCATTCTCCCCCTCTCCTTCTCCCTCTTTCCCTCTCCCTCTCCTTCTCCCTCTCTCCCCTTCTCCCCCTCTCCCTCTCTTCTTCTCTTTCTCCCTCTCCGCGTTAATTCTCTCCTCCCATTGAGTTTCAGAGTTCAGAGAGACGTTCGGGAGTGTCTTCAGTCAGACGTCGCCCACAAGACATTTCCACTGCTTATCAGATTTACCATTCTGAGCGGCAATAAGAGGCAAAAAACTGCCATTTTGTTTGTTTTTTTAGATGTTAATTTTAGACGGTACTTTTATTCTCCCAGTGTGCCGTTTTTTGAGTGAGTTCATAAAAATGATGTATGTGTCTAAAACGTGTATGTGTTCGTGGGGGTGTGTGGGTGTGTGGAAGGGGGTGGTGGCGGTGGTTTTAAGTTCAGGCTGGGTAATCTGCTGAATCTCCTCCTGGAGATAAAGTCAGCATCTGTCCGGCCTGACCCAAATCCTCCTCTCTTCTACGCGCCTCCATAATCCCTCCTTCTCCCCCGGCACTCACTACTGTCCATCTCAAGCCCTCCACACACACACACACACACACACATGAACACAACCTTTCTACCTTTCTACTCCCTCCCTAAACTCACCCTTATTCTGATCTCCAGGTCCCTCTCTTGTACCTGTTCTAGAGGGGGGAGGGGTGGGGTTGCTGTCTTGTGATTGGAAGGGAGACATTTTGAATCCCAGTTCTTTGGGAGAGCGAACTGTGCTCCGTCTGAATGGGTCAACAAAGGTCATCAGACGGGGCTTAACATGCTCTTACGCTGCTCTGCTTTGGTATGAAAGCATGAACACAGGTTTCTTTAATACTCTCAGCTGTACTGTACAGTTACTATAAACATATTATAGGATTACTATAATCCTGCACTAGATATCCTCAGAGTCTTGTGGCTCTCTCAACCATAAATTCAGTTTTTTCTCAGTCTCAGAGATATATGTGGAACATCTCTGGTGCAAACAGGGCATTTTTAATGACTGTCCTCTGGTTTAGAAGTGATGAGTATGGGAACGCCAGAGATAAACCTGTGACATGAGTCTGATCTGAATGTGCATGCTTTTTATCCCACATTAAACACAAGCTGTGTTGGAAACCGTTCCCTCATTCTCTCACTCACTATTCCCTATATAGTGTTTAATTAATAGTGAACTATACAGGGAATGACCAAACCAGATTTCGGACACTCACTGAAAGTATCGTTGGGTCAGGAGATGCCAGATTAGTGTGACGGAAGCGGGCGCGCCCAGCAACATCTTAACAAACCGAAACAAAAATACTTTTAATACGTCCCTGAAACAAACCGAGCACTGAGGAGGATAGTAAATGGTCAGTGTAACGCTTATCAGTTCATTTTTCTAAGCACAAACGGACATTTGGAAAAACAGAAAAATGGGTTCAAATATCCAATTTTTCATTTTATTGCGCCTTGACAAATGAAGAAATTGGATCTTTTCCAATTTTCTGTTTTTTATTCAGAGGATCAGAAATTGAGAAAATTACAGAATTGCGTCTGGGCTCCAATTATTCAATACTGCAATGGTATTCTCTTCCTCTACTTTGTAGAATATGCAGGTCATTAACTGCATATGGACCAAAACAAAACAAACTGATAGACTTTGGGGTCAGAGGTGCTTGCAACTGATGGTTTCAAGTGGGGGCGGAACGAGGGAGAGAATATCATTGCAGTATTGAATAATTGGAGCCCAGACGCAATTCTGTAATTTTCTCAATTTCTGATCCTCTGAATAAAAACAGAAAATTGGAAAAACAGTTTAAAGATCCAATTTTTTAATTTGTCAAGGCGGAAAAAAATGAAAAATTGGATATTTGAACCCATTTTTCTGTTTTTCCAAATGTCCGTTTGTGCTTAGAAAATTGAACTGATAAGTGTTACACTGACCGTAAATGGTTGCATATACTGTATGTTAGAGCTGAAGATCTTTGCCCGAACCCGACGGGACCAGAGGCGGGCTTCTGGAGGACTTATTTTATTTCTTTGTTCCAACTTCCATGTGGCCTATAGCCTCCGTTAGTCATGAATAAATGATGTTAACAAAATGTATAAATTACTCATTCTTGACGGAAGACAAAAGAGCTGTGTGCGTGCGGCGCAGCAGTTTGCTAAACCCAACCGTCCTTTCTTCTTTTCCTAAACCCAACCGTCCCGTTTTTTCCCGCGTGTCATGGAAACGTAAGCCCACCCACGACCTTTTCCTAAACCTAACTGCGTCAAAAGTGATGCCAATAGTCCCGACCAAGCGCGTTTAGTTAAAGTGCGTTTAGATATGACGCTAAAGGAGAGTTTTAGCGTCGATAACAACGCCAAAGGCACCTGACCAAGCGTCCGTATTTTACGCGATGGGAATTAGAATCTGTTGAAATCAACCACGTTTCAAGAAAAACGCGTTTTTTTTCGCGAGAGGAATTACTACACTTCCCACAATTCTAAGCGTAACGGCGATGTCTCTGATTAGTGGAGCTCGCTATTACCGTGAAAATGTTTACCGCACCCGCGAACCGCTAGCGAGCTGCTACCACTGAAGTCTATGATCGTTATTAACACAGTCTTGTACCTTTTGCTTTTATTCTGTTTTCTAAATATTGTTTTTCACCGAATCAAATGTTTTATGGTCACATTCATCTCGTAGCTGCTTGGCTTGGTTCCAGATTTAAAAACTCTATTTTTTCGGAAACGAATGGGGAAGATCACTTCCAGAACCATTCAAAAAGTGGACACTCACTGTTGAGCTCTATGTGACATCAAGCAACAAATGGAACCCCCAGCTGATCCACTGCTGATGTATAGTCACCAACAGTCAGTGATGTCCAAATCAAGCTTCATGAGGCTCAAGGAATGGCAACTCAGTGGGCTTTCAACCCTTTGTTTATTTTTGATTATTTTTGGGCTTTTCAGCCTTTATTTGATAGGACAGCTAGTTGGTAGAGCGCCTGCTCTACCCATTGAGCCAACCCGGCCACACAACCCTTTGTTAAACAGAGAGTGCCATTTAGTGCGCTCATAAAATAAAGAAAATGCTTCATGAAGCCTTATGAGGCTTTATTTGGTCACCAGTAGCCAACAGTAGACTGGCCAGTCTGGTAGTCCATCTATCTATCACACTGATGAATGTGATGCAGAAACATCCTGATTTCTCTTCCTGTCTCCTCCAGGGCCTGAAGGCAGCAGACAACGACCCCACCGCCCCCCCCTACGACTCCCTGCTGGTGTTTGACTACGAGGGCAGCGGCTCCACCGCCGGCTCCCTCAGCTCCCTGTACTCCTCCTCCAGCTGCGGAGACCAGGACTACGACTACCTCGGCGACTGGGGGCCGCGCTTCCGCAAGCTGGCCGACCTGTACGGCGGCAGCGACGACTAGCACTCTCCAACCCGACCTACCACACACCCCGCTCCCCCATCCCCCCACCCCCAACCCCATCCCACCCCACCCTAGCTCCAGGGCTCAGGTGGGGGGTGGGGGGTGGGATGGGATGGGATTAAGGAAAGAGCATCGGCACTTCTAGATCGGCACTTCTGTATTACCACAGGACAGCTTGTAAAGAGACTCGCTGCCATGACGACGGTTGATGACACTAGGGACCATTCTGACTCCTGGCCTAGCAGTTGAGGCTAAAGGACTTTATTATGTGAGCGCCAGCCCCTGTGCTAACTAACGTGAGCGCTCAGAGGGGCTGTTGTCTCTACGATGGCCATGCTACAGACGCTCATTTACACTTGAATCTCACAGTACAGGAGCACTGGGGTCAAATGTGCCTTTTTGTACATTCTTTTGATTGTGTTCAGTCTTGATTCTATACGTTGCTTCAAAGCTCCCAGTGTTTTGCAACAGCAACTGCAGGACCACTTTGCCATGATAATGATTGTGTGTGTGTGTGTGTGTGTGTGTGTGTGTGTGTGTTTGGATTCCACCTCATTACCTGTATATGTGTGTGTGCGTGTGTGTGTGTGTGTGTGTGTGTGTGTGTGTGTGTGAGACTGTGTGTGTGAGTCATTTCCACAGAGACACACTGGATGGACACTCTAAATGGCAAAGCCTATTATGAGACGCCTTGGATGATCCTACCAGCAAAAACATGGCTTTACTTGTACGGCTCTGGGTGTTTCCATCTGATTCAACCTGAAAACAACAACTACGGTCCCAATATATTTCAATGTGTAGATGTTAATCAGTCACAGAGGTTAGCACAATCAAATATACATATTTAGGTTTGTCTTTTAATTTGTAACTACTCCCAATACTCTCCTCTGACAAGAAGGCTTAATCACAGCTGGTGTCGTTCCATATCTGTGATACCGCAGCAAAAACGTTGGGCTCATTTCGCTACATTGCTCCACTATTAATGCGATTGACTGCCCGTGTTAACAAGGCCGAGATCAGAGATGTCCTGTCTGCGCTCCACCTACTCTGCAGAGTCTCATCATTCAACATCACGTCAACGCTTTGATTGAATTGCTCTAAAGAGCGGCTGTCTCTCCCGGCTTTCAACACTTTTTTTTTTTGTGTGTGCCACAGTGAATTTAAATGACTTTTTGTCTGAATTTGGGATGTTTTTACAAGCAGAACATGTTGTTTGTAGTGCAGTTTAAATAATGTGTCCTTGCTGCGATTTCACAAATGGGACCTTCAATGTTTTCTTTTTTTTTTTTTTTTTTTTTGCAAGATGACAAAATACAAAATCAAAAGTGGTGAAAGACACAGTGATGAAATGTGATTTCTATTGATGTGTTTGTGCAGATGAATGAAAACACAAAGCAAAAACAGCGACAAAGAATCAAGGCCACGAGCAAAGAAAACTAAATCTGAAAGCATTTGAAGCGGAGCAACAGTAAGATCTGTGAAATGACAAAATTCCCAACATGATGAAAATGAATTGAGTTTGTATCTACAGATGAATATGTTTAATGAACAGGTTGCGAACAGAATATAAAAGGGACTGAGTGGTGACTTATATTCAGGTCTGCTGTTTAAAACGACCAACCCACTACGTTTCCTGTGTACTGTCTGGATCTGAGCAGAGCGGTGAGAAGGTGGAGGACATGAATGTGAAACAGGCAGAAAAGCCATTAAGCAAACCGCTGTCTCTACTTCTGCTCATACATGTTGACGTACAAAATGTGAATTTGAGGAAAAAAAGTTGTTGTAACTTCACTGATTTTGCTTGTTGCAGTGGAGCAGTTATGTACGTATGTGTTGCTGCATTTCTCTGTTGCTTTTTTATTTGGAGACCGTTTTGCCACAGTAGCAGTCCATTCAACAGTTGGATCTGGTTTTTCATGAACTTTTACATATTCATGGTCACTGGAGGATAAATTCAAAGATGAAAAGTTCCACCAATGTAAAAGCAATGGTACAAGAAAAGTATATCTATTATAAGATAATATATATATATATATATATATATATATCTCACAGAATCTCTGACAGTTAGCATCCTCATTATGGCATTCGGCCGATGGACTGATGAACCGTCCCAGGTCTGTTTCTGCAGTAAAGACGTCCAGAAATTACACGCACACATCCACACATTAAAATGACCTTGCAGGAACTTGCTAGCCTAGCAACATTGCGGCTACATAGGACCCATAATGCAACCCCTTTCTTGGTGTATGAGGCTCACTCTGTTGGAGCTGGTACTTTCATTCAATGAGAACATCTGCTGCTGTGGATGTCTTATTTCATGTTCTGTATCCAGAATAAAATATCAGCTTCAAATTTGGGCCAATACGATACTACTACGATTTTAAATTCCTGTACATTTAAAATCTAATGGGCAAATTGCTATGAAGTTTTCGAGTACCTTTGTGCTCCTAAAGGGATGAACTCCAGCATCATATTCAGGACCAGTGTTACGTCGTGGTAAGGATGTATGAGTAGCATTCCTTCCTGCCGAGTCACAGCGTTTGAGTGTTGTCGTTGGTTTCTATTGGTGGGAAGCAGACGTTGGTCAAACCCAGAGCTGTACAAAAGAGCTGCATATTTTTGCCAGTTTGGTGTTCCAAAGCTCGTGATAAGACATGTACAGTAATGCTAGACTTTAGATAGACATCTTCTGTTTTTTTTTTTGTTTTGCTTTTATCACAATGTAACTTATGCAGCTGACTGCTAATAAAGGGAGACTTCAGTCCTTGTTTTGTAGCAAAGATACTTCTTGATACTCTGCTGTGGTGGATTAAATACAAAAAAAGGCAATGTTTCTTTTGTCTGCTGATGATTTGCCTTAGTGTTCTCTGGTACTCTTCAACTGGCTACTCACTGTAAACTGAAATATGTACAGATTGTATTTTTTTTCTCTTGTTGTTCTTTTGGCTGTGGTCTCTGAAAATGACATGCTGATATCCTGAATCCTTGTATATGTGTAATTTGGATTACAAATTAAAATGTTTTTGCATGTTTTTATCTTTTCATTATGGGAAAACAGTATTTTTCGCATCTTTTGCATGTAAGTCCAGCACAAGTCACACACACACCAACACACAAAGTGATTGTACAGTATATGTCGAATAAAAGTCATAGTACAGTATGTCGAAAAAAGTAATAAAAAGTCATAGTATTGTATGTCAAAAAAGGTAATAAAAAGGTTCATAGTAGAGCATGTAAAAAAAAAAAAAGTGTATGAGTCGAAAAAGCCATAATAAAGTCAGTATGTATAAAAGGTCATACAAATGTCATAGTATAGTATGTCAGAAAGTCATAGTATAGTATGTCGGAAAAGTTATAAAAAGTCAAAGTATAGTGTGTCGAAAAAGTAATAAAAAAGTCATAGTATAGTGTGTTGAAAAAGTCACAATATAGTATGTCAAAAAGTCACAAGTCATAGTATAGCATGTCGAAAAAGTAAAAAAGTCTTAGTATAGTAAAAAAAAGGTTATAAAAAGTCATAGTACTGTATGTCGATAAAAAGTAATACAAAAATCAAAGTATCGTACAATATGTCAAAAAGGTAATAAAAAGGTCATAGTATAGCATCTAAAAAAAACAGTATGAGACGAAAAAGTCATAAAAAAGCCATTTGTCGAGAAAAGGCATATGTCATATTTTAGTATGTCAGAAAAGTTATCAAAGTCATTGTAGTACAGTATGTTGAAAAAGACATAAAAGGTCCTAGTATAGTAGATCTAAAAAGGTATAAAAAGTCATACAGAATGTCGAAAAAAGTCATACTATAGTATGTTGAAAAAGTCATAAAAAGTCATAAAAAAGTAGTAGATTATAGCTGAGCAATGGTTGGGACTGAGCATTTTGAGCAGGAAAAAAAAAGGATGGAGAAGAGGATAAAAAATGGCAAATAAAAGAAGATTCTGTCAGCAAAAGGGCCAAACTGAGATATTCCTGCTCACCTGTTGAGTATGCCCAGTTAACAGGGCTACTGTTTAAGTGAGGGTTGGTGAGTGGTCCGTGGGGGATTTATACTCCTAACCTCTCGTTTTGAAAACCAGTAAAAACTGTTACAACTCTTATAGATACCTACTTATCCAATCCGCAAAGCATAATTCCAGAGTACACAGTGGCATGTTAAGCTAGGACACAAACTAATGAGCTCATCATTTCAGACAGGTGTGTTGATGCACAGAAACATCTAAATCATGCCGGAAAGGTGTCCACAGCACAATGGCTGAGTATAAGATGGTCACCTTGTTATTTTTGGTGCTTGAACTCCCAACCTTTGGGTCTGAATGCAAGTGTTGATCTCAGTAAGCTCATAAAGTTAGTATAATATGTTGACAAAAGTCATAGTATAGGATGGTGAAAAAAGTCATAGTATAATATGTCAAAGTAGTCATAAAATATTCATAGTATAGTATGTCGGAAAACGTCATACATAGTATTGTATGTCGAGAACAGGTATAAAAAGTTGTTGTATAATATGTCAAAAAAGTCATTAAAAAGTCACAGTATAGTATCTCAAAAAAAGTCATAGTATAGTATGTCGAAAAAAGTCATAGTATAGTATGTTGAAAAAAAGTCATAAAAGTCGTAGTATATGTAAAAAAAAATCATAAAAAAGCCATAGTATAATAGGTCGAAAGAGTCATGAAATATTCATAGTATAGTATGTCGAAAAAAGTCATAAAAAGTCATACTATAGAATGTCGAAAAAAGTCATAGTATAGTATCTCGAAAAAAAGTCATAAAAGTCATAATATAATATGTCGAAAAAGTCATAAAAAAGTCACAGTTATAGTATCTCAAAAAAAAAAGTCATAAAAAGTGAAGCTAAGAAACAAACTAATGAGCTGATAATTTCAGACAGGTGTGTTGATGAAGAAAAACATCTAAAACATGCAGGAAGGTGTGAGCAGCACAATGGCTGAGTAGGTATAAGATGGTCCTCTTGTTATCCTTGGTACTTGAACTCGCAATCTTTGGGTCTGAAGGCAGGTGTTGAGCTCAGTGAGCTATTGGACAAGTGATGGCGTGACTAGTGTATAGTCATAAAAAGTCATAGTATAGCATGTCGGAAAAGTCATAAAAAGTCATAGTATACTATGTTGAAAAAAGTCATAGTATAGTATCTCAAAAAAAGTCGTAAAAAGTCATAGTATAGTATCTCGAAAAAAGTCATAGTATATATGTCGAAAGAGTCATAAAAAAGTCATAAAAAGTCAAGCTAGGACACAAACTAATGAGCTGATAATTTCAGACAGGTGTGTTGATGAAGACATGCAGGAAGGTGTGAACCGCACAATGGCTGAGTAGGTATAAGTTGGTCCTCTTGTTATCCTTGGACTTGAACTCACAATCTTTGGGTCTGAAAGAAGGTGTTGATCTCAGTGAGCCATTGGACAGGTGATGGGCTTGAATTGTGTATAGTCATGAAAAGTCATAGTATAGCATGTTGGAAAAGTGATAAAAAGTCATAGTATACTATGTTAAAAAAAAGCATAGTATATATAGAAAAAGTTATAAAAAGCCATAAAATTGTTTGTCAAAAGTCATAAAACATTATAGTACATGTCTAAAAAAGCAGTTAAAAGCAATAAAGAGTTAGTATAGTATGTCAAAAAAAAGTCATAAAATATTCACAGTATTGTATGTCGAGATCAGATATAAAAAGTCGTAGTATAGTATGTTGAAAATCTCATTAAAAAGTCATAGTATTGTATGTCGAGAACAGATATAAAAAGTCGTAGTATAGTATGCTGAAAAAAGTCATAGTATAGTATGTTGAAAAAAGTCATAGTATAGTATCTCGAAAAAAGTCATAAAAAGTCATACTGTAATATGTCAAAAAGTCATAGTATAGTATGTTGAAAAAGTCATAAAAGTCATTATATGTCAAAAAAAGTCATAAAAAGTCATAGTATAATATGTCGAAAGAGTCATAAAATATTCATAGTTTAGTATGTCAAAAAAAGTCATATTATAGTATCTCGAAAAAAGTCATAGGATAAGTATGTCGAAAAAAGTCATAAAAAAGTCATACTGTAGTATGTCGAAAAGTCATAGTATAGTATGTTGAAAAAGTCATAAAAGTCGTAGTATATGTAAAAAAACGAAAATATTCATAGTTTAGTATGTCAAAAAAACTCTAAAAAGTCATAGTATAGTATGTCGTAAAAAGTCATACTATAGTATGTCGAAAAAGTAAAAAAAGTCATAGTATAGTATGTTGCAAAAGTCATAAAAAGTCATAGTATAGTATGTCGAAAAAAAGTCATAGTAGATTATGTCGAAAAAAGTCATAGTAGAGTATGTCTAAAAAAGTCATAAAAAAGTCAGTATACTATGTCAAAAATAGTCACAGACATTACTGTATGTCTGTAAAAAAGTCATAGTACAGTATGTTGAAAAAAGTCATAGTATAGTATGTCAAAAAAAAGTCATAAAATATTCACAGTATTGTATGTCGAGATCAGATATAAAAAGTCGTAGTATAGTATGTTGAAAATCTCATTAAAAAGTCATAGTATTGTATGTCGAGAACAGATATAAAAAGTCGTAGTATAGTATGCTGAAAAAAGTCATAGTATAGTATGTTGAAAAAAGTCATAGTATAGTATCTCGAAAAAAGTCATAAAAAGTCATACTGTAATATGTCAAAAAGTCATAGTATAGTATGTTGAAAAAGTCATAAAAGTCATTATATGTCAAAAAAAGTCATAAAAAGTCATAGTATAATATGTCGAAAGAGTCATAAAATATTCATAGTTTAGTATGTCAAAAAAAGTCATATTATAGTATCTCGAAAAAAGTCATAGGATAAGTATGTCGAAAAAAGTCATAAAAAAGTCATACTGTAGTATGTCGAAAAGTCATAGTATAGTATGTTGAAAAAGTCATAAAAGTCGTAGTATATGTAAAAAAACGAAAATATTCATAGTTTAGTATGTCAAAAAAACTCTAAAAAGTCATAGTATAGTATGTCGTAAAAAGTCATACTATAGTATGTCGAAAAAGTAAAAAAAGTCATAGTATAGTATGTTGCAAAAGTCATAAAAAGTCATAGTATAGTATGTCGAAAAAAAGTCATAGTAGATTATGTCGAAAAAAGTCATAGTAGAGTATGTCTAAAAAAGTCATAAAAAAGTCAGTATACTATGTCAAAAATAGTCACAGACATTACTGTATGTCTGTAAAAAAGTCATAGTACAGTATGTTGAAAAAAGTCATAGTATAGTATGTCAAAAAAGTCATAGGAAAATATTTTGAAAAGTCATTAAAAAGTCACACTATAGTAAGTTGATATTGAAATGTATGCTACTTGCTACAGGCAGAAAGGTCAAAACAATTACATCAATGCACATAACATTGTGCTATATCAACCCAGCCTGACTCCTAGTACGAAGCTGATTGACAGGGCCTTTAAGAACACTGTTTGTCAGTCGTCCATCACGTATTGCAGTGAATTATCAAAATTCATGCTGTGAACCAGTGGTACCAGCAATGTTTGAAATGTTGAGTGGGGCCTTAATGCATCACAGCTTTGGTCTCTGAGGGTAGACTGTCTTATTTGGGTAGGAGGTCTTCAGGTCTTTCATGGCCCACATCCTTCAGAGGACCCAGCCTCTGAATTTGGAACAGTTTACATTGCCTGGAGGTGTAACTGTGCCTGTACATGTTGGCACTGGGATTGACTAGCACCTGTCTGGTTTAGACTGCCTCTAACCCAATGCATTCTGGGATAGGCTGCAGTTTACCTGACAGAACTAGTTTTAGAAAATGGATGTATTCACCTTAGGCCTGTTAGTTGGCCAACACTGATCAATAACTGTTTTTAATTTCAGTGGTTTTACTGTTGTGGGTAGTTGTATGTGACTGAATCATATAAATATAACCCGATGAGAGCATATTATAAATGGGTTAATGCCAGGTCTGGTACACCCCTGGGACAAAGTAAAGACTGACACAGTGTCTCGCTTCTTGTGGCAGCTTTAAATTGTCTTCTCCCTCCGACTTTTCATCTCCAATCCGACATGAAACACACAGAGTGTCTGTGTTTTCCAGACCCAAGGGCACGTCAGTAGTTTCTTTGCCCAGCAGTCAGCCATCAACACAGGCATAACAACAGTGATAGAGGAAGAAAACACAGGAAAACGCAGTCCCTCTCCTGAGATCACTCACAATTAGACAAACATTGTTTCTGCTGCACTGCTCTGTGTGTGTGTATGTTCAATCAACAGAAAACAGTGAGTGTGTGTCTGCCCGTGTATAGAGGCTTTGCAGATGCATAAAAAATAGGGCTGTCAATCGATTAAAAATGTTAATCTAATTAATTACATACTCTGTGATTAATTAATCGAAATTAATCGCATACATAATTAACAGTGCCTGAACCGATACGTTTTAAGAAAGTAAAAAAAAAAAAAAATAATAAAAGAAGGGTACTAAACAACAGTTGGTGACATTAAAGAACGGCTTGTTTATTGCTAAGGCCATATGGTCAAAATGAAATGATTTAATAATAATGTAATCACTATAACAATAACTTATTTCACTAGTAAACTGCTGTTGAACGACAAAAACAACTACCAGATAGGAAAAGGACATTTAACAATAACTTCGAATGCACCACAAGGCTGTAGTTTACCAGTTTCATTGAACGCACCGTCTGTGTTGTTTTTCCGACAACGGCTCTTAATACATCCATGGACAACGGCAGCTGCAGATTGTTACATCCTGGTGTTGAATCCTCTACAGTGAAATACAGACAAACTTTACACCGTTTAGCATTAGCTGTCAGCATTTTAACCGTTTTTAATCCAGCTACTAGCTAGCGGTAGGCTGACGTTAGCTGCTGTTGAGTATAGTGTTAACTAGCTAGCGGTAGGCTAACGTTAGCTGCTGTTGAGTATAGTGTTAACTAGCGTCACGTGCAGCGGTATTTGTGTTGCTTGTATCGTCTGTTTCAGAGCATCAGAGAGAAGTGCAGACATATCAGTGGCACCAGATTTCGGTACCCAACCCTATTCAGGAAGAAGATTTTTACAAGTAAATGTTCCAATTAATGATCCAGGCAGCACATTCTTGTCTCCCTCCATTTTACAGTCGAATGGTGGCTAGAACGGCTCCGGGTCAAACGTCAATATGGAATGGATTAATCTGCGTTATTTATTTTTTCTCAGATTAATTAATCAAAATTAACGTGTTATTTTGACAGCCCTAATAAAAAAACATGGAGGTCCATGGCTGGAGAGCTGACTACAGCTAGAGACAGACCGCTAGATGATCATTATAACATAGGATTACCATTTTGGGGAGAGGATGCTGAATTTCCCGATAATCGCTGTGTGCTAGAACAGCGGGCCCTCAGTCGTCAGCAAATTCATTCAGTGATACTGTTTTAGACTTGTGCCATTCTGCGTGGTCCTGATCTGTTTCTTCCACAGATATGCAGCACACTTTGAGCACGGGAAGCTGCACCGTTTGTAAATGCAGCTCATGACGTAATCCAGGCTCATACACACACAGCACAGAGGCACTTTGAGACGGGCACGGCAGCCACTTCTCTTTCCACTTCACAACTTTGTGACTGCAGCTGATTACATAATCCCCACTCACACAGCACAGAAGCATAGACAGGCACAAAAGCTGCTTTTTGTTCACTTCAAAAAGCGGCTGTAGAGCGGTCGCCTACCAATCGGAAGGTTGTTGGTTCAATCCCTGACCCTGCAGTACCATGTCGAAGTGTCCTTGGGCAAGACACTGAACCTCAAATTGCTCCCGATGCTGCACCATCGGTGTGTGAATGTTTATCTGATGAGCAGGTGGCACCTTGCATGGCAGTCTTGTGTGACAGTGTGAATGGTAAGTGGTGCCTGTACTATGTAAAAGCGCTTTGAGTAGTCGGTAAGACTAGAAAAGCGCTATGTAAATACAGTCCATTTGCATGTATTCAAACATTAAAGATGTTCTAGCCTTATACGTTCATTCTATCCACTCCAAAGTTAGACTCAACAGCTGATTTAGGTTTTACATTACGTTCGCTGCTATTTAAGTTGTCAGTCTGCATTCATCCAGCGTAGTTTTTGACAATATAAAGGCAATCCAATAAACAAAACTTGCCTTCAGCCTCCAGGTATGATGTATGCAGTTAGACGCGCCCCAAATTGCAGTTTAGACTATAAAGATCTGATGTATTTAACTGACAAACAAGATTTAATTTGAATGCAAGGTATATTTGTACAACAGCCCCAATGACTTGCTTTAACTAGAAACAAACAAAAAAGGTTCTGTAAACTAACTAGACAACACAATTAGACAAACATTGTTTCTGCTGCACTGCTCTGTGTGTGTGTATGTTCAATCAACAGAAAACAGTGAGTGTGTGTCTGCCCGTGTATAGAGGCTTTGCAGATGCATAAAAAATAGGACTGTCAATCGATTAAAAATGTTAATCTAATTAATTACATACTCTGTGATTAATTAATCGAAATGAATCGCATACATAATTAACAGTGCCTGAACTGATACTTTTTAAGAAAGTAAAAAAAATATAATAATAATAAAAGAAGGGTACTAACAACCACTATAACAATAACTTATTTCACTAGTAAACTGCTGTTGAACGACAAAAACAACTACCAGATAGGAAAAGGACATTTAACAATAACTTCGAATACACCACAAGGCTGTAGTTTACCAGTTTCATTGAACGCACCGTCTGTGTTGTTTTTCCGACAACGGCTCTTAATACATCCATGGACAACGGCAACAAGATTTAATTTGAATGCAAGGTATATTTGTACAACAGCCCCAATGACTTGCTTTAACTAGAAACAAACAAAAAAGGTTCTGTAAAATAAACTGTTAAACTGACTTACTTGTTGCACAAGGTTAGGGTTAGTGCCTTGAAGTCAATGGTCGCAGCGCTGCCTGGAAGGAGACGTTGGGGTCTTAAAACACCATTGAGCGTCTCATTTTCCCTACGTGTTGCGTTTAACGTGAGAGTGTATGTCTTTCCTACTGTGTATGTCTTTCCTACTTCATGAGGGGTTTGTGCTGTGTTACTGACTCACCAACTTCCTTGTTGTTGTAGTTCAGGTTTTAAAAGAAAGGCAAAGTCTTTTCCGTCAGAAACAGTCTTTCTGAAAAGTGCCGCTTCTCCGGATTACGTCTCGCCATGACGTAAATTGTAGGGGCGAGGCCTCAAAATCGAGAATACATTGGGGCGTGATATTTAAATTACAATCGTTTCCAGCCGCTGCATTTATCAAAATACGACCATTCTTATGCTCTGATTGGTGTGATACAAACGTTTTAATGAATCACACGTGAAGCCTGTCGTAAGATGATTTCTGTGCTCATATCTGCACTGGTTTCTGTGTTAGGTTGATAAATGAGGGCTAGTGTGTTTCTCCATGTGGTAGCGTCTGGTTTGCAGCCCGTCAGCATGAGGCTTTTTTCCACTGCTTCCAGCCAGAAGCAATCTCCTCAATGAAACTCCATCACATCCACAAACTTGTCTTTTTTCTTCTTTTTTTCTTTCTTTCTTTCTAAATCCTCTCAATTAAAGCTAAATAACATCCCGTGCCGTTAATAATTATGTACAACATCCTTTTATTGAAGAAGGATAGTTACATGTACTAAACTTGTAAGTAAACAACTTTCCTTTTGGAGATACACACAATTTAACACAAGTTATTTATCACCATTAGGTGACCGCTGAGAGCAATAGATGTTTAATACAAATAGCTTGTTATGAAAAGGAAGGAACTCCAGTCTTCACTCATTAGGGATGTAATGCTTTCCCACTTCATTACCTCTACTGTGGGAGACCGGAGAGACGGAAATAGTATCATTTTATAACTGATCTACTGTTGTGAAAGAGTTTAATATTATAGTTTTACATTACTTTGTAAAGTTATTAAGCTGTAGGGGATGTTAAGACAGTGACACAGGTGGGACAAACTAAAGATATATACATAAAACTTATTACACTTGATTATGTATGATTGTAACCACAGATTCAAATCCAGAACCTTGAACCTTGAAGTAATAATGATTTTGATGATTTGAAGTTGAAAATGCTTCCAGGTTAAAAGTGAGTGTACATTTTTAGCATTTCACTATATCTATAACATGCATCTATATATGCTGCATATACTGTATATATATTGTATGTATATATACAGTATATACTGTATATATATCTGTATACCTGTCCTGCTACCTGACTTGACTCAAGAAATGTGTTAACAAACTATAATTACATTATGGACCACATCATTCCTCTCAAAAGACGTAAAAAACAAACAAACAGGGGAACTGTACTATGTTTCCT
Organism: Sander lucioperca; assembly: GCF_008315115.2. Taxonomy (NCBI): domain Eukaryota; kingdom Metazoa; phylum Chordata; class Actinopteri; order Perciformes; family Percidae; genus Sander; species Sander lucioperca. Next base: position 28,877,718 of record NC_050183.1, read on the forward strand.
GTGTACTCAGGTCTGCAGTTCCACAGTGATGCACATGAGATTAGTCTGAATTCAGTTTCATCATCTCAAACTGAATACAGAAACTTGAATAGGCAGAGACTGCGGTGCATCCTAAATGGTAGCTGGCATGCACACTGACGCTTTTTAACTTTACAACAAATAAATGTCTAAGGAATTTTGACCTGCTGTTGGAGCAAGAGGAAAGGCCAGAAAAGGGTGACCAGTTGTCGCTACAATCATCCGCTGGTGACTATGAATATCCACAAAATATGTCATGGCCATCTGGCCAAGTGTTAGATAGAGAGAGAGAACAGACTCACTATCCAACCTGCATTTCCAGCCTTATGGTCATTCTGCTATAACCCCCCCCCAACTGAATAATAACGACAGAGAATTCTCTGATTGGTAATATTTCTACTTTATTACAACCGATTGGAAAACTAGGTTGGACTTATTGGCACAGTCCTAGACTGGTTTGAATCCTACTTAAATAAAAGGAACTACTTTGTGTCTAGGTAATTACTCATCTGAGTGGACACATATTCCTCAAGGCTCCATTCTGGGGCCTCTTCTGATTAACATCTACATGCTTCCACTGGCTCAGATTATGGACAACAACAAAATAAGTTACCATAATTATGCGGACGACAGATAAATGTACTTTACCATATCACTGGAGGACTATGGTCCAATAGAAGCACTGAGTAAATGCATTGAGCAAATCAATGATTGAATGTGTCAGTACTTTCTAAAAGACAAAACTGCGGTGGTTGTTGAGCCAAAGAAGAACGATTAAATGTCTAGGACAGGTCTGCTTTCTGTCCCCAGAACTAAACATGGAGAAGCAGCGTTCAGTTTTTATGCACACATATCTGGAACAAACTCCCAGAAAACTTCAGGTCCGCTGCAACTCTGAGTTCTTTCAAATCAAGGCTGAAGACTTTCCTTTTTGATGCTGCCTTTTGTTATATCAAATACTTTTAAATGTATTACACAGCACTTTTATTCTTGTATTTCATACCTGTCTTATTCTCATTTAACTATGTTTATATTAGCTTTAACAAATGTTTTAAATTGTTAACTTGTAGCCTTTTTTCACAGACCAGGTATAGTACACCCAAGGTGCCCTTATATAGTACAACATCTTCGTCGCAGACCCAAACCTTGATGTTCTCCCCTCCTCCCTCGAAAACATGTTTTGCACTCAATTGTTTGCTTCAACACATGTGGCGAAAATGCAATGTTTGGATGTCTTGCTATGTTCAGTTCTACTACTGCTGTAGCTTGAATATACACCTCTGTGATTAATGTTTAGTTTCACTCCTACAGTGTGTTATTGTTTGTAATCTTGCTGTGCAGCTGTAGGCCTACAGCGTGTGTGTGCAGATGCATATGCATGTATGATATGTAACATTTCCATGCCTGCTGTTTGCAATTCCCATGTGCTGCATGTACAGCAGTGTCTGAAGGCGTTGCAGTACAGATAGGGTCCAAATAAACCTCCCCGCAGAATGAACTCCTCAGAGGATGAACATACAATCCTCTCTGTCTTCCTCTGCCTGTGTGTGTGTGTGTGTGTGTTTGACTGATATGGGTTGTTGAAAACAGTTGCTACAATTTTGAAGTAAAACAGCTGTTACATGATATTTTTGCTTATGATATTCAATATCTTTTGTCTAAATGCAAGAACTGACTGCAGGGTTATTAAGCCACAAATGAGCTGTGTCTCACTGCTGCTTCTCTAACTGATATCCTGGCTTTAAATTAATTTCTTTATTTCCTGTTAACTCTGAGATCCTCCGTTATTGTGCTTTTCTTCCCGTGACTGCTGTGTTCTGGATAGAAATTGTCTATCGCTGCAACTTCTTCCTGCAGTTCAATATCTTACAGCTTTCCTTTTTTCATGTTGAACCCATCCGAAAGTGATTTCCCCTGAGCATTGTTCTCAACAGCCTTCAGACCATTGTGAAATAGGATAGCTCAAATTCTACATTTGTATCTGCATACACTCAAAGTCCTCAGTGTGATGTAAATGTTGTCATCTGCCCATGAGCTCCAACTGTACAGCTAGCCTGGCTCTGTCTAAAGGTCCCCAAATCCTACTGCCAACACCTCTAAAGCCCCCAAATTAACATGTTGTATCTTGTTAGTTGAATCTTTACAAAAGCCAAAGTGTAACAGCAACAATTTGTGGTTATACGGGGAGTTATGTATGCGTCAGCCAGCCAGCAGAGACTCCAGGAAGTTGCAGTCCAGTCGCAGAGCCAGAACCAGGCTAACTGTCTCCCCGTTTCCAGCCTTTGTGCTAAGCTAAGTTATCCAGCTGCTGGTTGTAGCCTTACATTCAGCAGACAGATATGTGTGTTCGTTCTTGTACTGCAAAAAATACTTCTGACAATTCAGGCTCTGAAACAAAAATTAAGACACTAGTACAGCCTTAGCAACAAGTAAACAGGACAGAGAGAGTGAGAGTTATCACCAACACAGAAAACAGCTGATTTCTGAAGCAAAATGCAAATCCTCCTGTTACATTTTAGTCAGTGTCAGCTGATAGTGTGTGTAGTTAGGCTGGTGGACAGGGCCAGACTGATGTCACATGAGGCGGGCATGTTGGTTGATCTGATTTAACTCAGCCATTGAGGCTGTGTTGGATGAGATTCATTCAGGAGATTGTTTCCGGCTTGAGAAAATCATGGACCCTGCATACTGACGGCTGCAAACCACACGCTTTCAGACAAAGACGCTGGAAGACCACAAACCACTACACGACTTCTGTAAATACACCTTTTTAAACCTGAACTACCCACCAAGGAGCAGGCTGGCAGAGAAGTCAACGAGGGACGCTGGAAAGCCGACCCGGAGCAGAGCAGCAGGCCCGGCTTCAGAACGCGAAGTGAGACAGTTTAACGCAGCACAACTCCCATAGAAGTAGGAGAGACATACACTCATCCAGGCAATTTTAGTCTCATTCTCATGTTATTTTCAACATGCAGGGAAAATGAGACAGGGGGATTTATGTTACCGGCTAAGTTAGCCTTTAGTAGCTGTGTTCCTTTGTGTTACGAGCCCACGTTAGCTTTGTATGACTCCTTACAAATAATCGCATCATCACCCAAGCTGTGTGTGCACTTCAGCGGAACATGGTGACAACAGGCTGGGGTGCAAAAGGCCTGCAGCTTTAATTTTTTAGCTAATGCTACACTAGAGGGCAGGGGCGGATCTAGAAAAATAGTTATGAGGTGGCAAGAGGGGGGCAGGAATTTTTGAGGGGTGGCAACATATGGCAGACGTATATATACTGAATCACAGTTATCATAGTTTGATGAGAAATAGTATGTAAACACTACAAAAGGGCACAGGCTGCCATTTACAAACTCATACAGACAAACTTAATCTCATGCAATCAATGTCTGGCATTTGAGCTTTCATGTGAAACAGTTCATATTAGGAATAAGTGACCATACGATGTGATCTCACTTAATAGGAGATAGAAGTATGATAGAAGTAAGGGGCATTATCACAGGAAAGGCATTAAGGTAAGACACAGGTGATGAGTGGCAGATGTGTGAGAGGGGAAGCAAACAGTTTTTGACTGCAGTCGGACATTGGAGATTCGCGCTCGTAAATTGTCAAATTGGCCATCACTTTTAATTCATTGCTGCCAAATGGGGTGGCAGCAGGGGTGGTAAGGCTTTCTTTTAGGGTGGCATTTGCCACCCTATGCCACCCCGGTAGATCCGCCCCTGCTTGATATTCTACCAATGGGCCTTTTCAAAAATGTTGCAAATTGTTTGGCTACAGATCTTCTACAGATTGTAAACATGTCTCTTCTCTCAGGTATCTTCCCACAGGCCCTGAAAACTGCAGTCATTAAGCCACTCTTAAAAAAAAACAATCTAGACACGTCACTAATGAGCAACTATAGGCCGATATCAAACCTTCCATTTTTAAGTAAAATCATTGAAAAAACGGTTTCTCAACAACTCAACCTTTTCTTGTCACTAAACAACAGTGTTGATGCCTTCCAGTCGGGTTTTCGACCACACCACAGCACTGAGACAGCTCTTGTTAAAGTCTTTAATGACATCCACTTAAACACAGATAGTGGCAAAATTTCAGTCTTAGTATTACTTGATCTCAGTGCTGCGTTTGATACGGTCGACCATGACATATTACTAGACCGATTGGAAAACTGGGTTGGCATTTCTGGCTCAGTACTAAAGTGGTTTGAGTCTTATTTAAAGAATAGGGACTACTTTGTGTCTATAGGGAATTATACATCTGAGCATACAAATATGACGTGCGGAGTTCCCCAAGGCTCCATTCTGGGGCCTCTCCTGTTTAACATCTACATGCTTCCACTGGCTGAAATTATGGAAAACAATAAAATAAATTACCATAGTTATGCGGATGACACACAAATTTATATAACCTTATCGCCAGGGGACTATAGTCCAATACAACAACTGACTAAGTGCATTGAACAAATTAACGACTGGATGTGCCAGAACTTTCTTAAATTAAATGAAGAAAAAACTGAGGTGGTTGTTTTTGGAGCAAAAGAGGAACGATTAAAAGTCAGCGCTCAGCTTCAAACGATAATGTTAAAAACAACAGACAAAGCCAGAAATCTTGGTGTAGTCATAGACTCAGACCTGAATTTTAACAGCCACATTAAGACAATTACAAAGTCAGCCTATTACCACCTTAAAAATATATCAAGGGTTAAAGGACTTATGTCTCAGCAGGACTTGGAAAAACTTGTCCATGCTTTTATCTTCAGTAGACTTGACTACTGTAACGGTGTCTTTACAGGTCTCCCTAAAAAAATCAATCAGACAGCTGCAGCTGATTCAGAATGCTGCTGCTCGAGTCCTCACTAAGACCAAGAAAGTGGATCACATCACTCCAGTACTGAAGTCTCTACACTGGCTTCCAGTGCCTCAAAGAGTTGATTTCAAAATACTTTTGCTGGTTTATAAATCACTAAACGGTTTAGGGCCAAAATACATTTCTGATCTGCTACTACAGTATGAACCACCCAGACCTCTCAGGTCGTCTGGGACAGGTCTGCTTGTTGTGCCCAGAGAGACTAAACAGGGGGAAGCAGCGTTCAGTTTTTATGCTCCACATATCTGGAACAAACTCCCAGAAAACTGCAGGTCTGCCGCAACTCTCAGTTCTTTTAAATCAAGGCTGAAGACCTTTCTTTTTGATGTTGCCTTTCTTTAAATAACTGTTCATTTCTTATACTGAAGTTGCATTGTTGACACTGTATGACAATCTATATAAGCATATAAAGAGAAATTCCTATTTTATCTGCTTTTATATATTTAACTGTTTTAATTGCTCTTCAATGTTTAATTTCTTATACTGCACTGTAACTTTTATTCTCGTATTTTATCTGTTTTAAATTTTTTAATCTGTTTTCATGTAAAGCACTTTGAATTTCCCTGTTGCTGAAATGTGCTATACAAATAAAGCTGCCTTGCCTTGCCTTGCCTAGAGGGTTACTTGAATAGTGCCCCTGCCCCTAAACTCTAATCTAGTTGGGGGACTATTTTGACTGCAACCATAGTGGCCCAACCAATTTAAATTCTTAATTCTAAGCAGCAACAACAACAACAACAACAACAACAACAACAGCGCAACACCAGGGACCAATTCCATCAAGCAGGCTAAAGGCAAAGCCAAGCTTAAATGGCCAAGTCTGGCTAATATGAGTGAGAGTTCGGTTCCATCAAAGAGGCTGAGATTAGCCCCAACTCAGTAACCATGGAAACTATGACTCTGGCTAACCCTCAACCATGGCTAAGCCAGAACTGTGGCTCAGGTTTCCGTTCCATCAATCTGAGCCTCAACCCCGTTCCACCAAGGTGGCTAATGTGAATGCCAGCCAAGTAACCATGGTAACTTATCCTGCCGGGCAAACCTGGTCTGTAGCAGGCTAAAAGTGAAGCTTAGCACCATCTATGATCAAAGAATGTCCAATAGACAGAAACAGAGTCACACAACTGTCATGGAATGATAAAATAATATGTAAAACATAAAATATAATATTTTGTTTTTATTATTTATACTAATATCAAATCAAAACCAAAGTTCAGTGTCTCTGACTAAGTGAGACAGGACATAGTAGTGTTGAAACATTTGAATGTTATGTTGGTGGGTCACGCAGGTCATGCTGTGGAGACAGAATGGAACATTAACTACAGTAAGAACAATGACCTTTTGCTGTGCATTTGGATTCATACTTACATCCTTTTCCATCTTCCTGATCTCAAGTTTGATCTTCTTAATCTGTAGCCTCTTATACTCCATTGCATGGAGGAGATACCGCTTATAAATTGCACGGATGTCCTATGATGACTTAATGTGTCAGTGCAACCAACTATGCAATTAATGGTGGGTAAAAGGGAATGGCTACTCACTTCACTTCGTCCAGCAGATGTAGTCCTCTTGCCAGCTGGGGAAGGCCTAGGTTCCTGCAGGAGGGTGTGTGGTACATTATTAAGGTGTGATTTTAACATTTCAAACACAACCAGTACATTAATGATTAGGCTTACATCTTGGAGCTCACTGTCTCGACCGGTGAGTGTTTCATCATCGTCGTCATCATCATCATCATGTGGCTGTTGGCTTGGGCCTTCTCCCTGCAAATAGAGAAACAGTTAATGGGGGAGAGGGAGGGGGCTGACTGCATGTAGTGCAATGTTTCAACAGGTTAGGACCTACTGGGTCGACTTGGGTCCCGGCTGCATCCTCAGTGTGCACTTGTGGTGGGTCAAGGAGAATAATTTGATCCCCTGTCACTCATCAGACACACAGGTGCATAGTTAGTTATCCCTAATGAGGGTCTGTCACCAGAATAGGGGCAGTGATTGACAATACATTCAACATATGGGGCCCGGATCTCTGGGGCCACAGGGTTGGAGGAGCTCCCCCCCCCTCGATCCCAACTATCTTGGGCCCCTTATTTATCCCAAGGGTCAGGATCTCAGCTGGTGTGAGCTCCTCCGGCGGCGGTCCCCCACCAGTACCCATGGATGCAGTCTGCTTTTTGGTGGCTGCAAGACATGTATATATTCATAGCTGCGCATCTATTTTGACTGATACATTTCACATTACATTATGGAACACTTACCATTGCTAAGAATGTTCTTATATTTGATTTTGACCTGGTGGCCGGTCCTCCTCTGGCTACTGAGATTGCTTCTGTTGAGACATAACCGTGAGGGACACACACCATGTCTGCCCTATAGCACATTTCATACATAGAGGCAATTTAAAGAGATCATCATTCTTTTGATGTAACAAGGGTTAGGGCCTCCGATTGATAGGAGATAGATGATTGATTTGCTGTCACCTGCATTCATGTAGTTACTGTAACAGGGGTCCTCATCTCCATAGAATTGCTTGATTTGCTAAATGATTCTAGACAAATAATAATGCAGGAAATAAATGAAAGCTATCCCATCGATTTGCATAACAATCAGTTGATAAATGTGATGAGTATCACTTTCTAACATTACTACTAGGGCTGCCAAATGATAAAATATGGAGAATTTCCCATAAATTGCAGTGAAACAATAATGCTATTTTAATTATGTTCATATGAATGTTACTTATTAGGGCTGTCTTTTTGTTCTTTGGGGATTTTCCTTTTAATTTTAGGGATTTGGTTGCATTAATAGGTCCACATAATTGATTAGTTTAAAACAAAAACCATCAAGAAATCAATTGGTAGATTATTGTCTACATATATTTTGTCCCTTTGATGGGGGATTTATATAACATGATGATGCTGAAATACTTAAATTTCTTTATCACTTACGCATTCAGCCTGTTGGCAATGTTCTGCCACGCCACATCCCTCGCTTTATTGATTGCCGCGGTATTGCCCTTCTTTCGGATTATGTGGCTGTAATCCTCATATACCTCCATGAGGAGGGTTTGTTCCGCTGCGGAGAACATTTCTGCACGCTCTTTTCCCTTGCTTTTCGGCATTTTGGACAGTTTTCGTTCTCGACTAGAATGGGCTTTTTATTTTCCCTGTGGGCGTGCACAAGTTGAGGCTTAACAGGTGAGGCTTGACTAAGTGTCAAGTGGAGCCAGCTGATTTCACTTGATGGAACGACTTGGAGCTAGATTGGGAAGTGGAGCTTAGTCAAGCTTCAAGCTTACACCTAAGTCTGGCAATTCTTAGCTACGTTGATGGAATACCCCCCTGAAAAGCACCGTTGTTACTCTCTGCTCCTCACCACTTGGCTTCTCGTGTGCTGCGAGCAAATCACTCCGCCCAAGTAACAGAAGTTGCAGTGCTTCGCCTTCTGAGAATATAGTTCCCAGTATGTATACGGTTAGAAGATGGCTGTGTCTCTTGTGACCTTGTTATTTGTACATGCTGTGACTATACAAATCACAACATGTAAATAGGAAAATGTTGGCATTATTTTGTCACTTATTGGGAGAAGTAGACTAGTTGGAGCCGGTAACCTCCAGGATCTGGGCTAAACTAGGCTAGCAGTGGGTGCGCCAGACAGAGTTACGACACACACGGAGATGAGAAGGGTATGTATGGACTTATCTAACTCTGGGGGATACGGGGAATAAGACAAAGTCCCAATAAGTCTGCGTGTTCCTTTAAGAGGGGTTGTGCTGTGCCATACTGACTCACCCAGTTGCCCCGTCACTCTGTGTTCTGCGTTTTTTAGCCGGGCCTTGTCATGTGCTCCGAGCAGCGCCAGCCCGCTCCTTGGTGGGTAGTTCAGGTTTTCAAAGGTGTATTTACAAATGTTCTGTGTTGTCTTTCAGCATCTTTGTCTTCAGTAGTGTTATCCGCGTGAAAATGTGTGGTTTGCAGCGTGCAGTCTCCGTGATTGTCTCCCTCCGGAAACAATTTCAATCACCTCTCACACACCTGCAACAGCTGGGTTAAATCAGATTAACCAACACACCCCCTCCCTCATGTGTCATTTGTCAGTCTGCCCCTCTCAGCAGGCTAACTACACACACCATCAGCTGACACAGACTAAAACGTAACAACATCTAAGTGAGTGAATTTTTTCTGCTGCACCCATCCGGGTGTCAATATGTTTACTTGCTTAACTCCAGGTTATTTACCCCCTCTCCAATCTCTTTACTTCATGCCACATAACACATTTCATTATTGTCTGACATACACAGCTTTTAATGGTCGAATGGTTACTTTTAATTAGTATTTCTTTTTGTTTTGTTGAGTCTTTGTAAATTATAGAGTGTGGTCTAGACCTATTCTAGCTGTAAAGTGTCCTGAGATAATTCCTGTTGTAATGTATGTAAGCTTAACGTTAAAAGTCGTGTGGGAGGTAGATCCAGAGAGCAGACTTGAGGGGTTCATGGTTTGAAGTATGGTGTTGTACTGACATCCTCTATTCAGTTTGCTACATAAGGGCAGACAGTGGAGGGAATGAATCATTCAACAAAGCCATGTTGACAGCTCTTGGATGGAGCGGCATGGCGCCCTGGTCTCCTCTGTGTTTGCTGAGCTAAAACTGTAGCTCACCTTCAGAGGCTTCCACTGAGAACCAGTTTAACCCCACTGCCTGCTCACTGGGAAAGTGCTTCACTGTTTACACATGAGCTAAATAATTCACTGTTAGACTAAAAGCACTGAGTGAAGTTTTGCTACAGCAGGCAGGCTCACTCAACAGCTATCCCTGTACAAGTTAAAAATCTTCTGCTTGGCTTCACTCACTGGACCAGATCCAAGAGGAGCCAACAGTAGAAACTACATGATGTCCATGCTTCTGTTCACGTTTACAAAGAGAATAGTGTGAGCCTCGGTGTTCACTTCGGCACCTGATTTTGATTTAGTTTTAGTCTTTTGCCAAAAATGTTTTTTTGTGTTTCAGTCAAATTTTTTCATTGGATTTTCCTCACTGACATGTTTGTCTCATGTCGGTCCTGCATTTTTAATTTCTGTCTGCTAAGCATTTTGAGACTACAGCTGTTGCCATCTTTGTTGTGTACAGTAACCATGGTTACAGGCGTTGTTCTTGTCTATTGCAAGGTTAGTGGGAAAGGCATACACACCAAGGCACACAGGCACGCATGCACGCATGCATGTGTCTTGTGACTGCAGTGACGCAACAGACTGACTCGCCTCAGTAAATCCAGTCATCATTATAAACTCTGTGTGTTTGAACTCTCCTGCTCACACATATATATACACACATATACACATATATATACACACATATACACATATATATATATATATATATATATATATATATATATATAATTTTTTTTTTTTTTGTAATAAACTGTCTGTACACTTACACAGTTCTCAATGCTTTGGTTTGCATGTAGGGACCCTCATTATGCTACCATTTAAGTGTGGTGCTATTTTGAGCCTTGTTAGTGGTGTAGAAATAGTGATTTACCCTCTTCCCCGAAAGCTAGCGTTAGCAGCTAACCCCCGGTTTGCGGTAGCTAGTTTCAAGCTACAGACATATTCGATTAGCATGAAAACAGATCCCAGAGAGCGTTCAACTCGGTACACATATGTTATTAACCCCTAGGTTCATTTTGCGCCGGAATTGTCCTTTAAGGAAAAGTTCATCAAAGTAATAGTGCTTTTATTTAAAGCTACATTGTGTAAGAATTTCTCCCATCTAGCGGTGAAATTGTATATGACAACCAACTGAATATTACTTTCTAGCCCTTCCCATTCTGAGTGCGTTTTAACTCCTACCCGAAATTAGCTCTTAGTATCTCCATCGTTTACAGGCAGCTGTTCTAGCCACTCCAATATTAACTTTGGTCTTTTGTTTAGCCTGTCGCGTTGTCGTTTTAATTCTCTTTTTCGCTTCCCTGGCGAGTAATCTGCCCCTTGCATTCATCACGGTGCCATTGAGTGTAAGAGGGCGAAATGCAGAGGTATGTCCCTCTTTGGCTATTGTATTTTGGATGGAGGCGCTACATGGCGGCCATCATTGGAGAGAGTCGCTCGTATGTATTCTGAATGATTCTGAATGGCAGATTCTACGCTTAAGAGAATACTTTGATTAGTTGGTGGAAGTAATTACACATGAATGAGCACATATTTGTGAAAGAACAAATGGTTTTTTGCTAAGAATCAACTCAAAAAATGACACAATGTAGCTTTAAGTAGAACATTTTTGTATTCTTTCCACCTCTAAGTATGGGTAATAATGTGCATGTGTTCATGGGCATGAGTGAGGCATGCATATATTTTATATTTTTATCCTGTATTTTTTTGCTGCATGGATCACTCCAATGAAGTTACGTTGTGTAAATATATGCAATGACAATAAAGATCTATCTATCTAGCATCAGCATTACCATTACCACAGCTAGCGGTGCTCTCCACTACAGGGCAGCTGATCATTCAGAAGCTGATTCACTACAATACTGTTTAATCTCTGGGTTTTAGATTGAGAGGAGAAGCTTAATGTCAGATAACGTCAGGATATTTCTTCTGAGGAAGATTTAGATGGTAGACCGCTGACATTAATCCTGGAACTTATTCACTCCTTGATAGCAACAGCACCCTAACGTTAACATGACATTCATATCCCCAGCAATGTTACATCATCTGATCTTTTTATAAATGTCGGCGTGCTGCCTGCATGTTTTCATGGGTTGTTCCAGCTGTTTTGTTGCTGCTTTCTGTCTAATTCTCAGTTGATTGTAGAAGAGTTTAGTAAATAAATATGTTTCCTCCAACAACATCAGAACATTACTGACAGAGACAGAAAGTTACAGAAGGCAGGATGCTTCTTTTAACGTCAGTGCAACAACTTCTACCAAAGAGATATTTGGGGCTACAGCGAGTGATTTTGCAGATGCAGGTCACTGAAGAAGACTTTGCATTCAAACAGGAAATAGTACATTTGTCCATCCAGAAATTTTAATATTATTTCAACCATGGTCTTATTATGAATTAGTGGCTATCCTGACTGCGAGTCATGCTAATTTTGCATTTGTCACATCCTAAAGCTTGTTACAAAATCGTTTCAAACACTTTTCTCCGAAATTCACAAATTAGATCCCCTTGAAAAATGCATTGATCAGTATAATTGGCAACTATTAAAATCCACCACACTACACACTAGAGACACAAGTATTGTATATTATGTAAAAAAAATCAGATGGTCACACGCCTGCTTTGGAAATATGCGACTGGATGCTGACGGGGATGATACAGCAAGAGATATAAGACACATCTTGTCGGTCTGTCTGTCCATCAAAACATAGTGCATCGCGCGTCATAGTGATGGAGACGAGAGTCCAGGGACTTAGGATTTTATGTTTTATTAATAAAATACAGGTAATGCCTATCATATACTAGAAGACTTTGAACAGACTTTGAAAAGTCTGACACCATCTCACCTCTAAAGTTAAAGTCACAATATATATAAAGACTGGGGGATCTTGCAGGGTCACACATTGCCAGACTACAACTACTGTAGATTCATTTTGAAAGTTTTAAACAAGCTAGCTAGCTACCGCTAGTGTTAGCTGGTAACTGGAGAGAGCGAGAGAGAGATACAGAAAAATAGAAATATGACTCATAATAATAATAATAGCATTGGGTCCGTTTAATTTCCAAACAGCCCCATAAATGTTTAGATGCGTGTTAAGTGAGGTTTTATTCGTCTTGTGGTATTTGCTGGCATACAACCCACAGCCCTGAGCTCTGCCATTGGAAGCATGGCTCTTAGAATGCACCGTTTTATTTTAATAATGCATTACTGGTGGAAAAGTTGGTTGATGAACAGCTGGCTGCTGGTGTAAAACATTATAGTTGAATTGTTTGAGCATGTGAAAGACACTTTGATCTGTACAGTCTAAACGCGGATTTGTTGTGTATGTGAGGATGCTTGTCAACATGTTTAGTTTTAATATGCAAATGATAATATTTCACATTCTGATTCATCTTCTGTGGGAGGACATAAATCAAATATATGAAAGTGTGTATGTGCTCCCCAACTCTTTAGTGTAAAAATACAGACTGCAAAAGACACTATGTTAAAGTGTTAACGTGTTAAAGTGTACAGTGTTAAAGCTGATGTCAGTTCAGATAACATGTCACGCCATAAGTTCATTTCACAAAATATATGTTGCCTCAATTCCTCTTTTCTCACATCTCTTGATCAGTTATGCAATCGGCCCCAAAACGTCCCAGTTAGAGAGTAAATGCTGTAAACATATTCTTTGTAAATCTTTACAATCATTCCCCGAAAGAACCAAGCAGGCCTGTTAAGTTTAGCAATAGTTTTAATTGGACCCACAATGCAGACACTGGAAACAGGAGGTGGTTGAGAAACAGTTTGAATGTAAAACGAGAGTGCAGGTGAACCATCAGAAAACGATTTCAGATACAGCAGGTGAGGCTGGACATGGCTGGACGGGTCAGGTGAGTATGGCTGACCTGTGGCACAGAGTAAAAGCAGTTTTGAGGCAGGTTTCCTAAAAACAAGACTGAACAACAAGAAAATACTTTCAGACTAAAGACCAAGTTGTTACCAATGTGGGTTTCACAAGGAACTGGGGAAGACTGGAGAGAAATGACTTGCTTAAATGAGTTAGCTGGCAATCAGAGAGATGGACCACAGGTGTGAGGAGCAGCAGGTGTGTGGAGTTGGCGCTGATGAGCAGAATGTAGGTCATCCACACCCAGCCAAGGACACACACTGACAGATGGGAGGGGGGGGGACAAACATACAACAGGAAGGGAGAGGGGAAAAAACACAGGAGAACAAGGGGAAATATATATATAAGGGGTATACTGTACATCCCATATCCCTTATTTGATAGCTCCTCGACTACTCGGTCCTCGGCTGAACTGGAAGTTATTCCGTCCCTCCTCGGTGAAGGCCATCTCAAAGCTCTTATTTCTGCCCTGAGGACCGAGGAGGGATCACGGAGGAGCAAGCATCGAGGGGGGATCACCGAGGACCTATAGGCGAGGATACAGAGAGCAGCCTTCCCGGAAGCTGTGCAGCTGAAGGAGTTGCTAACTCCGCCCAAACAGTCTCATCTCTCTAAAACACATTTGCTCATTTCCTCTCTCCTCCCATGATTTCCTCGCGTCTCGTCCGTGCCTTCTCGGTGGGAGGGACGAAGACGCAAGGAAGGGAGTCAAGTGTAGGAGTCGAGGATGCAATCTAAGCAACATGAGATGCACTAAAAGTACAGCAGATCCTAACAGCCTGCCTTGTTGCATGATCCAAATGTTCTTCAAAAAATGACATTTTCAGCATGTAGCTCGCTAGCTCGAAGTTTGTTGTTTCCCCGAATCGAACAGAGTTTCAGAATGGCAACACACAGAGAGAGGAAAAAGAGGAAGAGGAGGAAGAGGAGGAAGAGGAGGAACATCCGGCGAAACATCCAGCGGCACAGGATGTGAGGCAATAATCCTGGAAATGACCTGTCATTGATCCAGACTACCATATGAACAGATGATAACAGCCTTCTGAACCTGCTAGTAGGTGTAGCAGGCCCTTTCTAACCCATATATATGAGGCTGATAACCACTGATAATTCTCATTCAATGGAGTGAAAACATTACAAATAATAATAATACATTTATTTTATATAGCGCTTTAAAAGTTACTCAAAGGCACTTTACATAAAAAAACGAAGACAGAAATAGTAAAGGCAGTAAAAAGTATAATAAATACAACAATACAACTACAACATTGAGGAACCTGTGAGGCATCCAGACACTAATCTCAGTAAGACAATTTAGTAAAATGGGCCAGATCACAGTAATATGTACCACTTGAGATCATGAGCAATGGTAGGTGAAACTTAGAGACACTGTGATCATCAGACAGAAACAACAAACCGACAGTTTATCCAGATTATCTAAACCATTTTATCTAAGGGTAGAAGTGACAGTATGGGTAATAATGCCTAATTGCACAAACAATTATGGCACGTATAACATGTTAGAGGCAGAAAAACTAGTCCATGCATTTATGACTTTGAGGCTGGACTGTTGTATTTCCTTATTATCAGCTTGCTCAAATAAGTCTTCAGTAAGTAAGACTCTTCAGTTGATTGTGGAAGAAAAAGTTCTCTGAAAAAAGTCCCCAACAAAGTCACTATTCCCTCCGTTCATTTTTTTCTTTCACCAGCTGTTTTAAGAAATAACTAAGCCTTTTTGTAAATTATACTATATATGTGTGAGGTGTTTAGAGTAAAGAAGAGAATGTGTTTTAGGCGTTTATTACTGTGTGCTAACAGTCTAACCAGGGCCCCATTTCAGAAAGCAGGTTTAGTGAAAACTTGAGTTTGTTAACCCTGAGATGAGGGAAACTCTGGGTTTTCTGTTTCAGAAAGAGAGGTAACTTCACCTCAGAGTCAGTTACTATGGTAATTGAGCCTGTTAACCTAACCTGGTCGGGAGCAGGTTTTCTTCAAGAAACCACGAGTTTCTCTTAGTCTCCTCCCTCTGACACCAGCCCAGCATGCTGACACAGCCCTCTCTCATTTCCTCATTCATTCATTCATTCTGTATCAGGCGCATTTTAGCGCAGTTTGTTATCGGCATGAATAAAAAAAATTGTGTTGGTTGATGTTAGGCAGACTATAAAACGTTTTCTTTCTAAAAACATGGTATTTCCTTTTGTCGACGATCCCATTGATGAAGAAGCTGTATTACTTCTATTGCAGGTGAATTATGTAAACCCTTTGAAATAAAATATTATGAATTATAATTCTGTTAATGATGGTGCTGCAGCCTCAGTTGGATTAGTAGGCGTAGGCCTACTTTTTTGCCCGCAGTATTGCACCTAAATGAAATAGATTATAGGTTCAATACCATTTCACCAGTAATATTAGGCTATACTTAAAATATGATATACACTAAATTGGAATATACACATTTACTCTAGCAGCAATTTTCTCCCATGCAAATTCTCTCTCTTTTGCAGCAGCCGCTGTGTTGTTTTTTCAACTTGCTGTATGTGCGCATGAGTATTTCCGCCGACCCGTTTGTCTGTGGTTGTTACCATGGTGAATCGTAGTATCATGGCTCCATTCATGCTGCCTTTTTATTGTGGTGGTGCACACGCCTGAACCTACTCTGACTTGATTGAACCAACTCACATCAGCTGTTCTGAAACCGAAAATTCCGAGTTTCCCATCTCAGGGTTGAAAACAACAAACAGAACTAAGATGACTATTCTCTGGCAGAGGCAGATATAAACAGCAAACACAAGACTATATATATCTTAGACAACAGGTTAGGTCAATGCTTAGACATGTTAACACCCTGTAATGTAATGTGGCAACATCCCTGCTGGTGTGGACCACAGAGAGAGAGAGAGAGAGAGAGAGAGAGAGAGAGAGAGAGAGAGAGAGAGAGAGAGAGAGCACCCAGGACAGCTCTCTAGTTCCTGCTAGCTGCAAGCTCAGCACCTTGGAGAGCGCAGCGGTGCTCTGCCTTCACCTAACCAAAGTGCTGTAGTAGCCTAAAACTAAACACAAACCCAGGTCTC
This sequence comes from Sander lucioperca, assembly GCF_008315115.2. Taxonomy (NCBI): domain Eukaryota; kingdom Metazoa; phylum Chordata; class Actinopteri; order Perciformes; family Percidae; genus Sander; species Sander lucioperca. The sequence goes on from NC_050183.1 coordinate 28,894,235, forward strand.
TAGTGTCAGTTATGCACCTTGCACCCATCTGTGCAGCACACTACAAAAACAAATTAAAAGGAACACTACAGCAAATTAGTGGCAGAGGATTTGTCAAAATCTTGTTTGAATTCTTACTTTTGAAAGACATCCTCAGTTGAAGTCACAAAAAACTAACATGTTGCATGGCACCAAACAGATGTAAAATTAAAAAAAGAACTGTAATGAGGAGATTCTTGATGCAAGAGCTAGTAGTTTCTAATGTGTAGGTTTAACACAGGTGAACACAAGTACTGGACTAGAAAAACGCATTAGCAGCCAACATAACCCAGGCAGCAATTATGGTTCCTTTAAAATACATTTTTTTAAACTACTTCGTTTGTATGGGTAATTATTTATATTTTTTTTTTTTAGAGTGCCAGACTTTCTATGTTTTAAACTGATAGAAATTCTGCTTTTTATTCAATTTAATAAACTCAAACTCAAACTCTATTTCCTAGTATATAAACGCAAGGCTGCATTACAGTTTTTCTCAATTGCTAAAACACCATTTTTGAAAATTGCTCCATTTTCTGAAAACATTAAACACAAAACCTCATCTTCAAGCACTATTTACAAAACCTCTGACTCCTTTTGCAAAATGAAAACTTTCGCCTCCAAACAGTTTTACCTGTGTTCAAAATCAAACACTGCTCTCAAATCATAAACAAAGTGATCAAAAGGATATACACTATCAAGCAGTCAGTAAACAATACACCAAAAAATAGAAAACACATTGTTCAAAACATATAGTTCTCAGAGAGAAGTACATTTTTAATCTCAAAACAAATTTCATATTTTTCCGTCATTGTCTTTAGATGAACGAAAACATGTTCTATCATAGTAGCTCAAAATTGATCAGAAATTACTACTCTGCTTTGCTCTTTGCAATTATTTTTGTTCTTCCTCCTCCTTGTACCCCTATTTTTTACAGTACTGGACCCATCTCACAAACTTGTCCTTTGTCTCTGTGATACTGTAATTCTTGTTCTTTGTTGATATGAACCTGCAACCAGTCAAACTCTATTGAGCAGTCAGTACTGTTGGAAAGCACAGTGTTCAGGGCCATACAATTTGTTCATTGTACAGTATACAGCCTACAATGCACTGTACTACAGTATACAATACTAAAAGGGACAAAAATCAAAGGAGTAAACATGTGATCAATGTGCTTCTTCTGGTCTTTGGGCCGGGTCAAGCCAGAGCACTTCGTTGACATCACAAGCAATATTGTCCCTCCTGAGGCAACGGGGGAAGAAGCCCTTTATGTGCCGTATCCAGCCCTGACACCTCGCATACACACTCGTCCTCGTCCTCTCACATCGTTTCTTCTATCCATTCTCAGACTTTCTCCTTCCCACCTTCAACAACCTGTTTGCTCTCTGAACTGGCTTATATTGGTTGTGTCACGTCATTTGAAACAAGTGAAATCAATTTTGAGTGGCTGTGTTCAATCAATGACATGTGTTCTCTATTTGTATTTGTACAGACTGCACAATTAGCTAAATGAGTTCAGGCAACTGAGAACTTTGTTCAGCCAATGGGTTTTAGTGTTTTAGCAATTGAGAAAAACTGTAACATATCGGGCTAACCCCTACTTCCTTGACTCTGTGCATTTTCAACAGTATATTGCTAAACTGGATTATTATGTGGCCCCAGTGTTTGTGTTGTAGTTTATTGTGTGATGAGATAAAACACAAACATGTATCAATATGCACCAAACCACAATATAAGTTCAACTTAAAACTACATTTTGGCAGGGCCTGAGGATCATGTAATATAGCTGGACCCACCAATACAGCAGGCATGGATCATGCCCTTTGGTATTGTGCGTTAGTGCATTAGTCTATATCCTTGACGTTACACGGATGCTCCGGTGCTGCAGGAAATTCTGCAGGATGCATGTCTTTTCCGTTTCCTTCCGCTTTCTTTGTGTTGGAATTTTAAATTCGCTGGATTTATGTATGCTTGTGGAGTAGCCAGACCCTCCTTTAGCGCGCCAATGCTCTCAAACCAGCTCTTGTGGGTTCCTTGACTCAGCTGGTTGTCTGACCTCGTTTTAGTAATGTTGTTGCATTCTTTAAGTACAACCTTATTATTACAATGTTTACAAGCTTGTGGCTTTGTAGTTAGAGTGGTTGCAACATAACAGCAAGGTTGAATCAATTTCAATCCCAGGCTCCTCCGGCCACATGTCAAAGTGTCCCTGAGCAAGACCCAGACTGATTAAGAATAAAGTGTGTTTTTACTGAAAGGGAAATAGGTCGAAACTATAAAAATGAGACCAAAGTTGTAAAAAAACAGAATGATCCTTTAGGATATAAGGAATAACTGCACACACTGGGAAAAGAGGAGACAAAGAGAAATGAGCTGCACCTCTTTGGATGGCAGCGTTGAGACCCACATTTATTCTGAGCTGGATAGAGACACAATTATCCGTTAGCTGATATTTTAAAAGCACTGTACTCCTATTACAATTGTTGGAACTACAATGGCCATTTGTTTAAAAAAAAAGGATTAAAACCATTCAGCAGAACCAGAGAGATTGCTTTTATTATTCAACACACTCGTCTATCTTGTCTAAACCTTGCGCCTACATTACCAACAATGCAGCATGACACCACCAGTTGGGTCAGAGATTTAGGTGTGTTACGCTAGCAGCGGCTAATGTGTCCTGCAGCAGAGATGAGCAGCGAGCTACAGAGCTCTGGTCAGCTTACTTCTTTCAAACTCCACACCTCCAGATATTTGAACTTTTAAAACTTGTAGTCTTCAGACCCCCACGCTGACTCAAGCAACATCACTTGGGGATATTCATCAGACTTCACAAAACTCCCTCTGGACATCTTGGAGACTTCCCACAAAACATTTTTTTACGATCGCTATGGCACTTTTTTTAATACTTTTAACAACTTTCCTAAACTCTTAACACAGTTAGCACAACATCCATCTGTGTAGATTATACATTTAACACATTTCTTGTTGCTTTGACACAAAATGCATACAGTTAACACAAATTTGAAATGCTTGAACTTCTTTTACACACAAGCTCAACCAAGACCAAAACAATGGATTTTTACTGACCAATTTACAAATGCTTTCACACTGTATGTCAGAACAGATAGCAACATGTTCTTAACCTAACTTAAAGGCTAAAGTCAAAGTGAACAGCTGATCGTATTGTAAATTGAAACACAAATATATCCCCTGCATTTTATACATGCATTTATTGAGAAACAGCTGATTGAAGTTATGCAAATAGATCAATCACAGCTGATTCCCTTCTAGGAAACACACTCAGGTGTTGAGGTTCTTTCAATCGCATGATCATATGGTAGTACAGTAAAAGAGGACCTATTTGAACAATATACCATAGATGAACACAGAATATAAAAAAATATGCCTTCACGAGGGAGAGGAAGTGGAGTACCAGGACAATTCTGTCTCTGTCTCCTTTTTTTAATAAACCGTACATTCTAAGCCCCCTCTGCACCAGCACTGGATTTGTGGCACGCCGCTCTGGGTCAGCTGGCTGCCCTTGAACAACTGTCCTATAGGTTGCTTGACAAAGTGGAGGAGTACAACTTGAAATGGGGGAAGTACCACTCGTACACTTTGGGCATTTAATGGCGTTCCAGCTCATAAACAAAGCATTTAACTAGAAAACATGTCTGATGGATACATTGTGATAGATTACTGTACCTATACATAGGCAAGGTTGTAAACTCAAGGGTCTGTGCATCACTCTTTTTTTTTTTTTTTTTTTTTTTATAACGTCCTATAATGTATTTATAGTTTAGTTTTTGTCTATGGTTGCGCTATGTCTCCTTTCATTCTATTTTGTTGTATGTGTACTGCTTCTTTTTTCTGAAGGATATGTGTGTGTGTTTAAATTTTCTGAAAAACCAATAAATTGTTAATCATAAACCGTACATTCTATAAAGCTACTCTGAGATGGGTCATTCATTTTTTGTATTGAATCTCTGCAGCAAAAAAAACAAAACGGTGGCTGGGTTGGCTCAGTGGGTAGAGCAGGCGCACATATACTTGGAGGTTTATGCCTCGACGCAAATCCGACTTGTGACGATTTCCTGCATGTCTTCCCCCCCTCTCTCTCCCCTTTCTCAACTAGCTGTCCTGTCAAATAAAGGTGGAAAAGCCCAAAAAATAACCTTTAAAAAAAAAGAAAAAAAATATGCATGCATTTACTAAACCCAACAAAACAAATATGTAGAGAGGCTTCAAGAGAAACTGCAGTCCAAAACATAATCTATGATCGATACAATATACTATTGTCTATTGTATAAGGGCAGACCTGACACATATAAAATAATGCAGTTTCTGTAATTCCATGGGATGTTAGTGTTTTGTATGACATTGTTCTATGATTGACTAAATGTTCCTGTTGGGAGAGAACATGTGTTAGTGTTTTGGAAGAATTATTTGACTTAGACACATGATTGCATTGTTTTGGTAAACACAGTGTATTGTGTTAGTGAATTATTGTATTTTGAAAATCAGTGTTGGAGTTTAGTTTACAATGTGTGATTTTGAGCATGAAATTAACTGTTTTGCCAATTGTGTGTTGTAGGTGTGTTGGTGTGTTAAGAGTTTAGGAAAGTTGTTAAAAGTATTGAAAAAATTGTCATAGAGATCGTGAAAAACTGCAAAACATATGCAGTAGTTCTCCTTAACACATGGAAACACACACTGATGTGAAAAATCAGCAGAGTTCGCCTTTATGTTTCTACGGTAAAAAGGGCTAAAGGCTCTGACATACCAACCCAATTATCGGCTGGCGAGGTCGGTGACTCGAGTGTGTTCGGTGTGTTCCGTGCCGTCGTCAGTCGGAGGAGTCGTCGGCTTTAATTTCGGCCGATTTGACATGTTGAATTGGAAGGCAGGCAGTCGGACTCAATGGCCAATCTGATTGGTGGAGTGCAAGCCCTTGACTAGCGAATCAGTGCACTTATGTTAAAACACTTACCGGAAATGACGAGCGGGATGAGCGTGACAAACGCCTCTCAAAATCTGACGAAAATCTTTCAAACTGACCTTTGTTGATCAAGAAAACAGACAGATTCAGCAACTGTATGGCCTATTTCTCGCTTAAAATGTTTTCAGAAACACATTTCGGTGAACTATTTTTGTAAAATATGATCGTATTCCGAACGAGACGCCATAATGGTCTGGCTTTGAAATTCGGGAGAAGCCAGACTCACGTGATGCGTTCGTCATTTCCGGTTTTCATTTTTTGGGCGACAATACAGATTAGCGACGCCTGCTGTTATGGAGACGTATTACGTCTTGCGCATGCGCAGAACGTACGCTCAAGTCGGCGTCGCTTTGGTGTGTTCCGAGGGACCGACAGGAGCCGAATGATCAGTCTGACTGCCTTTTCTGCCGACGGTCGGCCGTCGGGTTGGTGTGTCAGAGCCTTTACACCAACATCTACTTATTTTTTCAGCACATACAGATTCCTATCATTAGAATAATTTGAAAGATGCTGATACAAACTTGTATGTGCTTAAATAGGCTTACCCTCCACTTTATGAACACCTCAGTTTATGATGAAAACTCAAGCACGGATCTACAACAGAACAACTTACAAGTGAACCAAATTTATCAAAAAATTCTGAAAAAGCTGAGCATTTCTCCTCCTCTCGCACCCGTCAGTGCTGTCAGTTGCTTCGTTTGACAGGAAGTCACGGCGAGGCAGAGCCTGGTGTGAATAGAACTGTTCCCATCCCCAGCGGTGGACGACAGATGTAACACACTGTGGCAGCTCTCCATAGGATCCGTGTTATTCAGAGTCTGTGTGCCTGCTGGGTCTGCCTATGGAAGCTGCTTTGAGGGTTCAGTAAGGATGAATACCCTGAACACATGCACGCTTTGCTGCGTGTCCTCCCACGGAAATTGCTCTCCTGCAGTTCGGTATCTTTGGAAATGTCTAGACTTTAAAATAAACAATGAGCAATGTTTGGATTGGAATCCCGTGGGACCCAACACGAATCTTGCGGGAGCAGGCGGATTTACACTACTGCGACTGGGAGCGTGTGGTCCAAAAATAGACCGCGGGTCCCGGAATTTTTTTATCAGTGCTGTAACCGGCTGTTTATAGGTTCGCCTAGCTAGGTTGTATAAGAAAACACTGAACGCACACGGAGCATCCAGTTAAACACCAGCCAAACACTGTTTTTCCTTCCTGGGGCTCTCCACCCCTTTCTCCTACGGCAGCCTGAGGGATCCAATCACAGGGACTAACATCAAATCTGTTTCAGTGCATTAAAAGACAGGGAAACGAAACAAAATAAAACAACATAAGCAAACCACAGCCAACAACACGTTCTAAAATTAAAAAAAACAAACAAGAAATAAGTAAATGAATACAATGTCACTTTGCCCTTATTGCACTAGAAGGACTGTAATTATTGCAGAACTTGCAGAACTTAATTTTGCTACTTATTACAGACAGGTATGCATATCATTTTTATTAATACTACACAGTAAAACAGCATGTATCCCTGCGGGACAGAAGACTCATATCAATGGTCAATCTATTGACAATCAATCTAATGTTTGCCATTCGGGCAGGACCCAACACACAGACTGCGGGAGCAGGCGGTAATGGTCAGAAATCAACCGGGAGCGGGATTTAAAAAACAGTCCTGCACAGGGATCTACTGCAGCATTGATTTGTAAATAACTGACCCACAGGTGTGCCGCTGCTTTAAGGATTTAATGAACTTTCCTTTTTATTGAAATTTGTCTGTGGCTGTGACTCAGGTGGTAGAGCGGTCCTCTACCAATCGGGCAAGACAACCCAGAGTTTCTCCCGATGCTGAGCCATCTGTGTTCAAATGTGCATGAATGTTCATCTGATGAGCAGGTGGCACCTTGTGTATCGCTATAGAAATGCAGTCTATTTGCATTTGTCATGCAGCTGCGTGGGATGTGTTTTACTCTTGACAAGCAGAACCAATCTGACCCTCTACTGCCTGTTGGGAGAGCTCCACAGCCTGGGAGCAAGGACTACCTGAAACAAACAGCACATTACAACACTCGACTCTAAAGCATATGAAATATAAGCAGCATTGACTGAGCATGTACAGTATTCATGAATTGAAATGCAAGTGTGTTTGTGTTGCTTTGAGTGCGTGTTTGCTCTGTTACAGATTGCTTAATTAGCATTACTTAATGCATTAATAATCATTACTTAACCGTTAATTATAGTTAAATAATGTGTCTAATAAACAAGCAATGTTCATGTTTGTTCATGTTAACTAAGGTATTAATTGATGCATTATTCACCATTAGTTAATGCCTTAACTAATTGTGAATTACAGTTAACTAAGGTGTCTATTTTACCATTAGTTAATGCAGTAATAAGCCTTGACTAACTGTTAATAACTGTTAACTAAGGTGTTTATTTTACCATTAGTTAATACAGTAATAAGCCTAAACAAACAAACAAACATCTCTTGATAACATCAACTAAGGGTTTACTTAAGGTATTTCCTAATATTACTAGGTGGTTGATAAAGATGTTTGATAGCATGTATGTCTTAAGGTTCACAGCCAAGCCATCTCATTATGAGAAAACAGTTTTGTTATGGTTGTCCACATACTTTTGTCCACTATATTTGTCCATCCTCCAACGTATGACTTACTTTTGGTGGAGGGTGAGATCAGTGAAAAGACTCCATAGTCTCCATGCAGAGGTTTGCTTGTTCCTTTGTCTACAAGTAGACATTCACTTAAAGCCCAACCTATATACATTATGGTGCATGCTATATAAGCATTACTTAACCATAATAGGTAACTTGATTAATATATAATAATACTGAATAAGCATTACTAAACCACAACTAAACAGTATTGTGATGTAATGATCTTTGATAGCCTTATTGTAAAGTTGAGAACAGAATAATTTTGTAGTCAGTATAGTAGTTTGTGCTCCTTCATGTGATGTCAACAGTCTGGGACAGAAAATATCATGTGATGTGAGAAGCACCTCAGAGATTGTCAAAGTCTTGTAGTGTGCACTTGGCTTCAGTTTAACAATGCTTTGAGTTGCCTAAACAGAAGGGAAACAGTAACACATTGCATTCCAATGTTCACTCACAATCTGTAACAGTGGGACTGAAAATGAAAAGACCTTCCCCATGGATGGTTCATTTACTCAAATGAACCAACCATCATTTACAAATTATTCTACTTTACAAATTAAAATTTAATTAAACCGTTGCTTTCATAAGGTGAAGAAATAATACTGGATGACAGAATGCAGTTTATTATTAACTACTGGAATTTAAATCATGGATCAATGTGTAGCTACCCACACACACACACACACACACACACACACACACACACACATACACTAGCAGAAATAATGAGCTCTGATTGGTCCACTCAGTGACTATATACCTGCAATTAGTGTCATAGTGGTCAGCCCCACTGCCTCTAGAGTCCAGAAGCTAAAAAGCCTGTCAACCTCCATCATTAGCCTGGAGAATAGGTTTCACACACACACACACACACACACACACACACACACACACACACACACACACACACACACACAGATGTAGTAAATGTCAGGGCTATGGTCCAGGCAGACGCTGGGCTCTGCTCCTGACAGCAGCAGGAGCAGGCAGTGGGGAAACGGCTGCTGAATTCACCATTGTCTTGTGTAATTAAATTGACAGAATCACATCTCCTGTGGCAGAGTTCACAGTGCCAACGTCCCGCTCTGCCTACAGTCTGATTGTACTGTTTTAAAGTCTGTATGTTTCGCTCTCTACCTCCCCCAACCCCCCCTAATCACAAAGCTGGAAGCCAACTCAACTTGATATTCACCAGAAACTGCTCTCCCATTAACCTCTCTGCCACACTTCTGCCACACACCCCTCTTTCAAACTCCTAAACATCTTCCACACATACTCTCCCTATTGCATGCTTCGCTTACTGTCTCCCTCCTCTCTTGCTTCATCCTCTCTACCTTGGCCTCTTTTCTGGACTCTCTCCATCCTCTGATCTCTCTGCAGGCTCGCCCGACCCCTCCAGCTCTCTGGTTGTCTGACTCAGTGCATGACAGAACCACCCTATGGGCAGAAGTCCAAATTCTAAAGACCTACATGCCTACCTTTTTTTTCTCTTTTTCTGCATCCTTATATGCAGCTAAAAGCACTTTCATTCAATCTAAAATACAATTTAACTTTTTCAACCACAAAAAACTATTCGCTATTTTTCTACCCTCCTTGATCACCCCACTGCCCCACCTTTCTCCCCTATTCTGCCAAGCGACTTTGTTAACTACTTTGTGAAAAAAAGATAGCTGACATATGTTTCCCTCATTTCCCCACCCACCTGCCGGACAACAACAGTCTTTCTCTCTTTTTTCTAAAAGACTTGAACTCTCTTCACTCAACTCTCTGCAACTCTCCACAAGAACAACCTTCCTCCCCCCACCCCCACCAGTCTGGTTTCTGCCCTCTTGCCATCACAGAGGAACTCCACGCTGCTAGAGCCACCTCCCGCTCATCCATAGTCCTCTTGCTGGATCTTTCTGCAGCATTTGACACGGTGAACCACCAGATCCTCCTCTCCACCCTCCAAGAACTAGGCGTCTCAGCCTCTGCACTTTCTCTGTTCACATCCTACCTCAAGGGCCACACTACGAGGTAACTTGTCTGAACCTCATAACCTCACTGTTGGTGTCCCTCAGGGTTCTGTTCTGGGTCCCCTCCTCATTTCTCTCTACACCAAATCACTTGACTCTGTTATCCACTCATGGGTATTCTTGCCACAGCTATTCTGATGACACTCATCTGATCCTGTCTTTCCCCGGTCTGAAACCCAGGAGATGGATCAAATCTCTGCTTGTCTGGTTGACATCTCTCAGTAAATGTAAACAACCTAAAGCTCAATCTGGACAAGACTGAGCTGCTCTTACTTCCAGCGAAGGCATTTCCTGTACTCCGTGGTGTCCCCGACTTGGACTGTAAGGGACCTGGGTGTGACGCTGGATGACCTGCTTTCCTCTGCTGCCAACATTTAGGGACAACCAGCTCCTGCATATCAATTCTACGCAACATCAGAAGGGTTTCCGTCCATTTCTCACCCAGAAGGCGGTGCAGGTTCTGATCCGGGCTCTAGTCATCTCAAGCCTGGACTATGTCATCTCCCTCCTGGCTGGTGTGCCTGCATATGCCATCTGCGGCTCATCCAGAATGCAGCATCCTGCTGCTCTTCAACCAATCCAAGTTCTTCAACACAATTCAAGACACTGGATTTTTTATCTATAGTGTTCCGAATGGCTCAGGCCCATCCTACATCCAGGACCTGGTCTAACCACACATCCCAGCCCGTCCACTGCACTCTGCTACTGACAATCGTCTTGCAACTTTTTCACTCCAAAGGGGGCCCGGCTACGATAAATAAAATAGTTCATGAAGCTTTATGAGGCCATCACTAGTTGTAGTTGCATGCTTGAATGCACTTACTGTACGTCACTGTGGATAAAAGCGTCAGCTAAATAAATGTAATGTAATGAAAGGGAGAAGAATGATGTTCACATCACACCAGGATAAAATACTTGTTTTAGATTCTCAAATGAAGTCAAGCATACAGGAACAGAGAAGTGGCCTTGCTGTGTGTCTCCCTTCATCTTTCAGGGACCATAAAGCTTTAAAATGCATATATAAGGTTTGCATAGAGTATATGTTCATACTGTGCTCAGTGTGGGGCCATTCGCTCGGCGGCTTCAGACGCCTTTAACAAAAGAAAATTGCCTCTCTCTTCATCTGTGAAGCCAAAGTTTTCCTTTTATAATTTTGTTCTGCAGATATTGTAGATATGATGTCATTGATTTGATGACATATTTATTGTAGAGATGATCAATAATATACTGGTCAGTATTAATATATACTGATTATAGTTTAAAGGCCCAAACTGGCAGATCTGAGCTGTCTTTGAGGACAGTATGTATTAATGTCAGATATATAAACAAGTTTAAGGTGACCAAGCAGTGATGATAAGTAATACTGTATTAGGAAGGAAAATGGGAGCCGTGCATAAGGCAAAAAATTGGGGTGATGGGAAAAATGCTTTATCTGCGTTTATAGTCTGGCTGCCGAGTCTTGCACATTTTGAAATAGTGCCAGGGCGTTACAGTAATCCAGGCGTGAGGATATGAAAGCATGTGAAAATCTCTCTGTGTTACTGAATGATAGGATTGTTCTAAGTTTAGACAATTAATTTATAGATGCAAGACTGCACCAGTTGTTTTTGTGCTGCTCCAAACTCAGACAACATTGAAAATAACATCAAAGTTCATAGCAGCAAATCATAGGAGTGAGTGGGCCAGGGAGTGGCTAGATTTGTTCACAGTGTTCTGAGCCAATGATCAGGACCTCTGTGTCATCTGAAATGAATTGGAAGAAATTGCAGCTTGCCATTGACATTGGTGATGATGATGATGAATAATCATCATCATCATCAGCTTTGACTATCAACTATTGTGTGTGTAGTGTATCTGCAAAGATGTGTCCCATGGCAACATCTACAAAGAAAACAGCAGAGGAATCAAACCTGTACCTTGCAGAGTTCGACACATGTCCGAGTCGTTGAAATTAAGGCACAATCCAAACGAGACCAAAGAGCGTCCATTCAGTGTTCCTCATACTGTTGTTGGCCATAGCAAGAGTCCTCCGTCATCTACCTTCCACCAGCTGGTAAGGAAGGCCAGCTCTGCGATCAGGCTAGAACAGGACAGTCTGGAGTCAGTGGCAGAGAGCAGCCATCTTGGATAACCCCTTTCACCCTCTCCATGACGAGCTGGGGCAGATGTGCAGCTCGTTCTTCCCACCCAGGTGCAGAACGAGGCGCTTTAGATGCTCATTTGTGCCCATTGCCATCAGACTGGATACTACAGACTGTTCCATTCACTCTGATCAGCCAGCCAAAATCACACGCACACACACACACACACACACACACACACAAACACACACACTCACACACACACACACACACACACACACACACACACACACTCACACACAATTGTGTCTGGTACACTCTCACTTTCCATTGTCTCAGTTGGACTTGATTTGCAAATATTGCACACGTATTATTATTATTATTATTATTATTAGTAGTAGTAGTAGTAGTAGTAGTAGTATATTATATAATATATATTGTAACAAACTGTGTTAACTCTTTATGTTAATTTGTTTACAGTTACAGTTTTTTTTAGTCGCTATGGTACTATTATCAATAGTATGGTGCAGTGTTTTGAAAATCTAAGTACAAGACTCCCAAGTTCTTCCACACAATTCAAGACACTGGATTTTTTATCTATAGTGCTGCGAATGGCTCAGGCCCATCCTACATCCAGGACCTGGTCTAACCACACATCCCAGCCCGTCCACTGCACTCTGCTACTGACAATCGTCTTGCAACTTTTTCACTCCAAAGGGGGCCCGGCTACGATAAATAAAATAGTTCATGAAGCTTTATGAGGCCATCACTAGTTGTAGCCGCATGTTTGAAAGCACTTACTGTACGTCACTGTGGATAAAAGCGACAGCTAAATAAATGTAATGTAACGAAAGGGAGAAGAATGATGTTCACAACACACCAGGATAAAATACTCGTTTTAGATTCTCAAATGAAGTCAAGCATACAGGAACAAAGAAGTGGCCCTGCTGTGTGTCTCCCTTCATCTTTCAAGGACCATAAAGCTTTAAAATGCATATATAAGGTTTGCATAGAGTATACAGTATGTTCATACTGTGCTCAGTGTGGGGCCATTCCCTCAGCGGCTTCAGGTGCCTTTGACAAAAGAAAATTGCCTCTCTTCATCTGTGAAGCCAAAGTTTTACTTTTATAATTTTCCATTCATTGTATGTTATATATATATATATATATTGTAACAAACTGTGTTAACTCTTTATGTTAATTTGTTTATGTTACAGGTTTTTTTAGTCGCTATGGTACTATTATTAATAGTATGGTGCAGTGTTTCAAAACTGTAAGTACAAGACTCCCAACGGATCATACTTGTAAATCATTAAATCTTGCATTCAAAGCAACTGATTCTCCTTTCATTTGGCTCGTAAACATCTTTCACTACCAAGACCAATGTTCCAACCACTAAATTTCTGGTGAAATACAACGAGTACATTTGTTAAGTCACCTGAATATGTGCAATTCTTTCAGTTAAGTCATTGTAACAATAACTTAGTCCAGACCAAACAATGTAAGATACAAGTTTCAAAATGACCCTTTGAAGTGCTAAAGATTATCTGTTTGCTTCAATGTTTTCACATTACAGTAGGCAAAAATGTAACTGTACATTACCCATCAAATTCAACAACAAACTATTTCCATAATTCCTATCCCATAATCAGAAGTGTGATCAATGAAGACATCTTTCCAAATCAAGAAACAAACTTTTATTGCAACATTACTGTAAGGTGTTGTCTAAGTAAATACTGTAAAAAAAACAACAACATTGTAACAGAACTGAAAGAAAATTGTTCACTCTCTCTCTCAGATCCTATAAAAGTTTTCTCTAGTACACACTAAACTAATCTGAATCAATTCAGTCTTCTGGATTTGGCCATAAGGTCTGGTCCACATCACAATGTATGTTTTCATAGTTCATGCACCTTGGGAAAAAATCTTCTTGAATGTCGAATTTAAGCCTGCCATTGGTCAGCAGTGATGTCATCACAAGCTTTCATGTACTTAGAGTTTTAAAAAGAGGTACTTTTAGATGATCTATTGGTTTATTTGTACTTAAGGTAGTGACATGTTACCACATACTTGTGAGAATAGTTACCATAGTGTCAGATACAAACTGTAATGTTTATATCTTTAGAGTGTCACTGTTCAGAGGCAGTAGTCTGGGCCAGATCAGTGATGTTGAGCGAAACGCTGAGATTTCCTCCTGTCAGTGAAGTAAACATGTTGTGAGTTTAGATGCTGTGAAGCCTGTCTGTATGTCATCTTCCAATGACAGTGAGCAGTGGGCGATTATACACCTGAGAGCTAAGGGGGGCGGCTGTTGTTATGTCCTGCAGGAAGAGAGGAGTTCAGTTTAGAGTACGAGAGCTAGCGAGCGGCTAGTAATTTCATAAGCTGACGGAGTTTGTCTCTTTTGCCGTTGGCTATGGCCCACAGTAGCCTGTGTTCAGGTAAGTAATAAAGTGCAGTAAACTGGCGTCTCACTGAGTACTTCTTGAGGGACGTTACAATATTATTCTGTACTATGCTCATATATTCTGTGCTATATTCTTTGCTATATTGCTGTACTGTACATTATGTTAAACTATACAGCCCAAAACAACTGGTAATATCAACCCTCCAGAGTCCATGATGATTAAAATTCATCTTCAGCCATGCTAGCAGCTCTGTGATGCTGTACTTAGGCACAGCTGTGCTTTGGGCTAAATGTTAACATCACTATGCTAACATCATCACAAAGACAATGTTAACATGCTGATGTTCAGCATGTACAATCTTGAAGATGAAGATGACCACGGTCTAAATGTAGCATGGTAACATCCTCATATTAACGCTGAACACAAAGTACAGCTGAGGCTGATGGGAATGTTGTGTGTTTTGCAGGTAATTTAGTCAAAAACGAAAGTACAGTTTGAAATGTTTGACCTGATAAAGGCGCTAGATGAAAAGTCAGAGGGCCACACAAAGTATTACAATTCATCTTCTAGGGGCCATGACTGTCTACTTTTTTGTTTATTCATTTGGCAAACACTTCTGTCCAAAGCGATGTACAAATGATCCAAGCCACAGCTGATCAAGGAGAAGCCTTCAAGAATAAGTGACTTACGGACACTGCATCCCTAAATCCTCTAATCAGAGGTATACTTTGCAAAATATATGTACTCACCACCAAATTGACCACTAACTATTCAAACTATCTAAGTAGACATATCCAAACTGTGGAATTCTTGATCTTTATTCAGACACCATAAAATCATTACCACGTCGATCACTTAGCCATCCTGATGATTAGAGTGTGTGTAAGAGGATAAGAATATAGTAGTATAAAAATGTTACTGTTCACTGATTCTAATAAAGCCTCACAGTCCTCTTGTATCTCTCAGGAAAATAAATGCAAAGCTATCCCTAGTTTGCCCTCACTCTCCCATCCTCCCTGTCACTCTGCTGTACGCTATGCAAAGCAGATTAGGAGTCTGCACTGCCTCGGAGACAGTGGTGCTGTGTCCAAACAAATCCTCCAAGAGTAAAAAAAAAAGCTAAATCACACCCCAGAGGAGAGTACTGGAGCCAGCAGGCTGCCTGTCAGTCAGAGCGGATGATGGAGGCGTCCGTCCAATTTCCATCCAGATTGGGTTTCTGTTCATCAGTAAACCGTGGTGCTCTGACTCACGGCTCAGACTGTGGCTCCAGATATTCTTCCCCACATCTCCTTTTGTTTCACTGTATCAGCTGTTTCCTACCACCTCCCACCCCACCTAAGTACTTTTGTTGCTGACCTACCTTGCTACCAGTGTGTGGATACTTGGAGTCATTGTGATTTCAAAAGACTTCTAATAAAAATGCAGTGATGCTTATCTGAGCGTCCATAATCCCATTAGCTGCATCTCTCGGTAATTAAGAGAAATAGTGCAAACTTGAGCCGATGTATCTCATCTGAACCTGACAGAGTAGACTGGATTACTGGCGTTCTCTCTTCATGGATCCTGTCCATTGGTTACCTGTTTTAATATGCCATCCCTGGGTATAATGTCACTACATATCAGAGACTTTCATCATTTTAAAGCAGCTATACTTCTTAGTCAGTTAAGCCTTCTACTAAAATAACGTATTTGTGTCTTTATCATTTCTTTTTTTTAATGTACTGTATAGCACTGCATTTAAATAACGTGGTGCTATGGTAATGAACCTGAACTTGAACTATAAAGAGTAAATATTACTGAGCTTTAAGGTAAGGACCACGAAAATTATACAAAAACTGTTGAGCAATGATAAAAGATTAAATGAAAAATATATATATGGAATTTTGGACCTTAGGGCCTGTGGAAAACCTAAACCAAACCCAACATCAAATCCTAAAGCGACTCAAGGATAGTCAGACCCAATCTGAGGAGACCTGAAGATTTTAAGACTTGAACCAATATGCAATGGACCCATTGGACTATTATAACTCTCTCTATACATTTCTGAGTCAGCAGAGTTTGCACAATTTACAATTGTCTAAAATGCAGCAGCCAGACTCCTCACTTAAACCATAAAAAGAGAGCACATTGCACCTATTTAGCTTTTTTCCATTGGCTCCCGGTAAATTTTAGAATTAATTTTATGATATTACCTGGGTGCGATTTTCCAGGGGGGATGCATGGAATTTCCCCCTATCTGGTCTACATATCCCTGCCTCTGCTGAATTATTTTTGACAAAATGTATCCCCCCCCCCTCAAAGTTATCAATGCTACTTCACCAATAGACCATTATATACTTAAAATAGAAGTATTTTAAACTAAGTAAAGCGCCGTAACGTGAACAGTCTATAGTGCCATAGAACGATAAAATCCCAGCAGCAGTTGCTCAATAAACAAATGGTCAACAAAAAACATGCTTGTTAATAATCGATGATTGGATTACCTTGCCTGCTGCATTCAGGACACCTTTTGTTTGTATATGTTTTGTTGGTGATTAAATCCTCAAGCTAATCACTTTTGCCTGGCTGTCTCTGCACTTGGGTCCTACATTCTCTGAACCTTATAACAGGTTTGTTTTATGTCTTATGTAACATAACCACAACATTATGTCTTTCCTGAGGCCTGTACTACGAAGCAAGATTTGGCGTTAACGAGGTAACTTCAGGTTCAACCCAGGGTTTTCTGTATCACGAAGGTGGATCACTTGTTACTGGGTTAAATCACCGTGGTAACTCATGCTGAATGCCTAAACTGGTCAGGAACAGGTTATGTTGGAGATTAGAGATCAACCGGTGTTAAAGCTCTGCCTAATGACCAATCAATACTGGATTGATAACAGCATCACCGTTCTTAGAAGATCAGAGAGAGAGAGAGAGAGAGAGAGAGAGAGAGAGAGAGAGAGAGAGAGAGAGGGGCGCTCAGAAAAGTTAAAACATTTAGAGACCGACAACCCCATTAACATTCCCTGATGGGTATATGAAAGATATAGATTTTCAGCGGAGGGAATTACATAAAGGCTATTTGTCGGCTTCTTGAGCCGTATGTTGCCAATGCGCACATCGGTTTGAATTATGTTTTTATATTTTTATGATCAGATCTTGTGCCTGACTGATGGGGAAGTGATATTAATAAGCGTTGTGATTTACGCATTTACAGCGTCGGCTATTTTTTTGCCAGCTTTCCTTCCTGTTTTAGGAAGCAGTGACTGTATTGCGTTTTGCCTGTAAAACCGTGTCTGTGTTTTTCATATTTATGTAGAATTTTAGTTCGCTCTTCATATGTAAAATATGCGGCTCTGGTAGATGTTTGCGATTGGTCATGCTGCGCAAACACCGCCTCTTTTATGTGAACGTGTGCGTCGCTGGATTGGGAAACCCTGGGTTGATTGAACTAGTTGTTAACCACTGTCGTGACACAGCTTATGCAGGACCGCAGTAGTTAGGTTAGGTGAAGCCGGGTAACTGAAATAAATCCAGGGCACGTTGATCTGGATTCGTAGTATAGGCTTCAGGGCACTCTTGAAAAAGAGATTTGTAATCTCAATGAGTCTTATTCCTGGTTAAGAAAACTGGACGGACAGACTGACATACAGTATATCACCACCCTGACGCTCTGCCACCAGACTGGTCAAAAATGGTAAATTAGTAAATGATTATACAATAACATTCAGAGTTTGCATGGAGTAGTGAAGCGGGCCTTGTAATTAGGACTTCATAATGGGATGAAGCTGATCCTTATTACAAATAATGAAAACGGGGAAGAGCAAGTCAATCGAATTTAGCAGCAGCTACAGAAGAATCCATTGCACAGAATTACTGCAATGTGCTTTCACTCTTTGTCTCTGCTCACATTTCCTTCCACAGCTTGCACTATTACTCCATACACCATCCAATAATAGGGAAGAAAATGTAAGGATGAGATTTGCTGAATGTCAAATCTATTCATTTATATTACAATGAGCTCAGTCCACTCAATCCTTCCTTTAGTACACTTTTTCAATCAAACTATGTATTTCACTTTTTATACATATATACAGTGGTGCCGTATAATGTGTCCATTAATATGAAATAAGCGCAGTTAAATTCTTCAACGTCGTGTAACTTGTTTCAAAAATCTTGTGTGCTTCATCACACTGTTGTTCGAAAGGTATGTGTGTAGCCAAGTGTGAAATTAGTTTCCATATAGTTTTAATGGTTCTTATGTATACTTCAGGTTCTTTTTTTGGTTGAAAAATGGACTTGAAGCGTAAAAAGGTGAAAGAGGTCAGAGTGGTGAGTGTGCAACAGAGCAGGGATGATTACACTCCATTTCTCTCAGCTCATTTCTCACTCCTGACTCCCTGACTTCTCCTCTAGCACCAACATGAGGTTGACATTTGTGTTTTTTAGTGAACTATCTCAACAATTATTGGATGAAGTGCCATGAAATTGGTTTGTCTGTTTGCAGTGTTGATTTGATTGGGACAAAACAAAATGGCGATTGTTGTTAGTTGTCATGGAAACAAACATCAGTGTGTCGCAGCTCGCTGGGCAACGCATTCTCATTAAGGGTCTGCATGATATCATACGAAAATGTATGCACACCAAAAAGTATGATATCCTACGAAAGGAGACCGTTGGAGCGGCAGTTGCTAGTTGTTAAACCCTAAACCAAGTTACAGACGGCGACGCCGGCGCCAGTGCTGCGCATCATGCTCTATTATGCGGGTATGAAAGTTGTGGGATTGTGGTTTGGATTAAAACACTCCCAAGGAACACATATTTCCTGGTGAAAGTCTTTTGTTTTCCCCGGGAAGCGAGCTCCGCTCCCTGGCTTGAAACTCCTGTGTTTTATGACCCGCCCATTCACCCCGTACTCCTCCCTCCGCTGCTAGCCACATTCTTAAACAGCCGCAGCCAATGTGGTGCTAGTGTATATCCTTGACGTTCCACTTCCAGGATTGCTCCAGTGCCGCAGGAAATTCCGCCGGATGCATGTATTTTTTGTTTCCTTCCGCTTTCTTTGTGTTGGAATTTTAAATTTGCTGGAATAATGAGGACTATTGTTGACTGCTGCTCAGATCTCTGCAGGGTAAATTGAGACAGCTAGCTAGACTATCTGTCCAATCTGAGTTTTTGCTTGCACGACCATATTGCAGCGGCTCTTTGCGGAGCTTAGCGCCGCCCATGACAATTGTGATCGGTTTGAAGAAATGCCATTAAACCAGAGCACGTTTTCCTCCCATCCCAGAATGCTGTGTGAAGTAGCCAGACCCTCCTCCGCTTTGCAGTGTGTGGATGGTCTGGCGAATCGAGACTAATTTGTTGCATACAGCAAAAAAATCGTGGAATGCTTACAAATTACAGTGCTTAAACCTACATTGTGTAATTTTTTTTGTTGATTCTTAGCAAAAAAAAACTTTCTTCTTTCACAAATATGTGCTCATTCATGTGTAATTACTTCCACCAACTAATCAAAGTATTGTCGTAAGCGTAGAATCTGCCATTTAGAATCATTCAGAATACATATGAGCGAGTCGCTCGAATGACGGCCGCCATGTTGCGCCTCCATCTTTAAAATACATTAGCCAAAGAGGGACATACCTCCGCATTTCGCCCTCTTACACTCAGTGGCACCGTGACGAATGCAAGGGAGAGCTTACTCGCCAGGGAAGCAAAAAAGAGAATTAAAATGACAACGCGACAGGCAAAACAACAAGACCAAAGTTATTATTGGAGTGGCTAGAACAGCTGCGTGTAAACGTTGGAGATACTAAGAGCTAATTTCGGGTTTGGCCACCGTAGGAGTTAAAACGTGCTCGGAATGGGAAGGGCTAGAAAGTAATATTCAGTTGGTTGTCATATACAATTTCACCGCTAGATGGGAGAAATTCTTACACAATGTAGCTTTAACTTTTCCTAGCCTTTTGAACATATGGTTCATGAGAACAAGCTGCACTGGGGGGAGAGCGGCCCGATGCAGCTCAGGAGACATTCTCTGGAGCAGTGAGGAGGAGGGACAATTAGACCCAGTGGCAGCAGATCAGCGGACTGTTACACCCAGCTCTCTGTTCAGCTCATTCTCTGTAACTAAAGCAGCATGAAAGGACAGCGGAACAGCCAGCCGGTGGACAACTTGTCAGTTGGCTAACGTTAGCTTGCTAACTCCGCCGTGCCCCGACGTCGAAAATGAACAGAAAATGAGCCAAACTAAGTTGTCAATCATCTGGCCATAGCAATGTGCTTTGTGTGGATGAAGCATTACGTTAATTTGACCCATTTAGCGGCTTGGTCTCTGCCTCGTAACGTTACTACTCCATTGCTTGTTTGTCCGTTGCTGCAAAACCTCACCTCCGTGACTTTCCGCAAATCGGTTTATAAGGAAGTTTATACGTTAACATGGCAATGGTACACATAAAAATGGCTGCAGCTCTTACCATTCTGCTACATTGATTTGAATAAGAATGGCCTTTCTATCCATTTTATATCCATGGCTGTACAGTATATGCACTTAAATGTATCCTGTTTTTGCCACAGCATTAGCAGGAACTGACAGTGAGTGACCACAGACCTCTCAGTTCTCACTCATGTTCTGTAGTAAAGAGATGATCGATTAAATCCTGATGTCCATTTTTCCAGCAACACAGATGACTTTCATGAGTTGTGGTCACATTTACAGTTAGTGTTGGAACCACAGACGGTGCTGCGACTTCACGGCTTCCCTAAGTCATGTCATCAAAGTGACGTCGCCAGATTTGGTATCATTGCACCTGCACAGAGACCAAACCATCTGTACCTGGCAACTAGTGATGTCCAAATGAAGCCTCACGTGTGCGTGTGTGTGTGTGAGTATTGGCGTTTTTCCATTAAATGGTACCTGCTCGACTCTACTCAGCTCGAGCGTGGCTGGTTGTCATAGCGACACCGCAGGTGTGTTGTTTTTGACTCTCGGCATGAGGCTGTCGCCACAGCCAGAAGACAAATTTTGTTTCAAAAGAAGCTGGAGGCAGCAAAAAAAACACCGCTGGCTAAACTATTTAAAAATGGCGGGTTTGTTCAGGACACCCCCGTCTGTCGCTAGCAATGATGACGCAGCAATTAGTGATGATTCTCTCTGACCAATCAGCAGTCTGCAGGTTTTCACGTCACCTTTTGGTATCGGCTCAGCTCGCTTGGAACCTGGACGGAGGTGATACTAAAAAAAAGTACCTGTTAGCAGGTACCAGGGACTTTTTTTTCATAATGGAAAACCAAAAAAGGCGAGTAGAGTCGAGGTGAGTTGAGCAGGTACCATGTAATGGAAAAACGCCATATGTGTGTGTGTGTGTGTGTGTGTGTGTGTGTGTGTGTGTGTGTGTGTGTGTGTCTGTCTGAGAGGAGTTGTCCATATTACGGACAGATTAGGAATGTAGGCCAGCAGAGCTCTTGGAGACGAGTACAGGCAGAGGTGCTGCTAATTGCTGCTTCATCGGAGCTGTGTGGGAGTGAGGTGATGTGGTGGCTGGCAGAAAGGAGAGAAATGTGTGTTAAAGGTGGTGGAAATAGATAGTTAGCCAAGTATAGAATTAGAGATGGCTGCAGATGAGTTTAGCACTTTTTTCATCAAATTTTTAAGCTGCAGGAAAGCTTTTAATGGCAGGAGACAGGATGAAGGACAATGAGCCAGCATCAGTCTAAAAAATCATTAGTAGGCCAAGTTTCTGTGAGAATGTCATTTCTTAATTATCCACTAAGACAGACTTGTGTGTTCTGGCCACTAATGAGATGCAAAGCTCTTGTGTTGGAAGTCACTGATGAGCTGCTGAAAAACAAAAGAGTTGATTCGTTTGTCCCTTATTCAGACATATCAAGTTAACCCATGTGCATTTTAATGGATATTATTTCAATCTAGCAGGAAACATTTTCTGTGAGGTCATCATAATCCATGTAATTTAGTCGTGAATGGACTGGTATAGTTCCGGTATGAGTTGGCTAGTTGTGGCACATAGAAACAGAGTGCATCACGTCATACTCTGAAAGCCTCGCCCACCAGGGCAGGGGGGGGAGAGGGGAATACAACTCTCCACTCTTCCATTGGCTTGTGTTGCGTGAAGGTTTCCTCCTTGTCAATTTCGTCTGCTAGCAAACAACAGAAAAATGTCTAAAAGCTGCTGTTTGGTGATAGTCACTACAAACAGGGTAAATAGCCAATGACTTAAAGCTATAGTGCGTAGTTTCTGTCTCCCCCCCATGAGGAATTCTAAGTAATGACAACAAAACTGTCGGCGCATCCACATGATACAAGCCTTCCGTGATCGCGCACAGCCCCCTCCCCCCCAATCTTCTGAACATATCCATACTGAGAAATACAGAGAGAGTTGTGTGGAGCTGATAGTCTTAATTAGCTTTGTAGCAACTCATTTGGAAATGGCTTGAATGTAACGGACGTTCGTTAATATCAAAAGGTTACGCACTAAAGCTTTAAGTCACTAAATGCTTGCTCTTGGGGGAATTTTTGGAATTGTTGGGTCTTTGTAAATAATAGAGTGTGGTCTAGACCTACTCTATCTGTAACTTGTCTGAGATAACTATGGTTATGATTTGATACTATAAATAAAATTGAATTGAATATATATAAGCTGCCGACTCAAAAAATGTAGCTGTAAGTGGAAACAGAAGTAAGGAATCAGCAGAAAGAATGGGGAGACAGGGGGATCCTGACACTAAGCTAACTTTACGTCCGACGTTACGTTTGCAGCAAGCATTTTGTTACCAAGTCAAATATCCAAATTAGAGATGGTCCGATACCATTTTTTGCTTCCCGATACTGATTCTGATGCCTGAACTTGTACGTGTATCGGCCGATACCGAGTACTGATCCAATACCAGTGTGTCATTTATTTTATTATGTTTTAACAACTGTATACTACTATCCCTGTATGGATGTGATATGATTTCTATTTTTGTTGTCAGTCTGGCTCAGGTTAAACTCTTTGTGAAACATGAACAAACACAAACAATGAACGCCCCAGAACTTTCTTTTATTATGCAGTTTGACAGTCAGTTATAATGGAAAAAGAACATAAATAAACTACTTTAACATAGATTTTCTTTAGGGCTTTATTACGTGGTATCGGATCGGTGCATAAACTCCAGTACTTCCCGATACCGATACCAGCGTTTTAGGCAGCATCGGAGGCAATACCGATACTGGTATCGGTATCAGAACATCTCTAATCCAAATGTCAGTTTTAGTCTAACTATATGTCTGTAAGTTACAGTAAGCACACATTACAGTGTGCACATTAGCTGTTTGAGGTGAATAAACAGGGACTGCACCAACCATTCAGAGATCAAATTTGCACAAATCAATTGAGGTGAAAATTCACGTCTCATTTAATGTGAACCAAAGCCTTAGGAGTGATGAAACTCAATGTTATGATCTGTTCATATTCCCTGTGTACAAGTGGAAATGTTGTCTTGTTAGTGGAGCTGGTGGAAAGGCCGAGTGGTCACCTTCTCATTGAAAAACAGACTGACAACATGACACCATTAGCAGGGCAATAAGCTGCAAAGATGGAATGCTTGTATCCATGTGAAAGGATTGACGCATTTTAATCTCATTTTCACTTATGTTGGCAAGTGGAGGGTGCTGGCTCTGCTTCATCAGGTCAGCAACATTACACGCTACCTCACAAAATGTGTTGAAAGAGAAAAGGTCAGGTAGTGACCATCACAGGAGAGTGAAGTGCTGGGAAAAGAAATAGAAAGAGCTGGAAGGGCTTTTTTTCTTTCAAGATAGGATTATTGAAGTATAGCAGCCACGGACGAACTCACAGCTTAGCATGCTAATGAGTGTGTTTCTTAAACCTTCCTCTAGATAGCGGAGAGAGTGGCCCAAATCCAAACAGCAGCCTCTGCATGTCCCGTTATCAGCGTCCTACTTCACAGGCAGCTGCAGAGCCATGATGAGATGAAGCGGCTGTTTCATCTGCTGCTGAATGACTTTCTTCACTTTGCATAGGGAGCGAGGAGCTGCTGCCCCGCTGTGTGTGGGAGGTGAGCCCAGAGGTGCCAAGGGTCAAACATTTATCTCCAGGACAGGAGACTGGCCCCCAGCATGCATGTACACACACACACACACACACACACACACACCGGTTCCTAAGAAGGAGCTCCCTAGCGACTCCAACGGCTACACACTGGTGCCGCTGACCTGTCACCATTTCAGCTATATATATTTTGTATATATTTGTCTCTGTTTCTGTATTTATTGTTTATTCTTATAATGTTTAATATGTTTGTTTGTGTATGCATGCACCTATGACCAAGGCAAATTCCATGTAGGGTAACTACTGTGACAATAAACTCCTTTCTGATTCTGTCACCTCATGTCAAGAGATATGAGGTGCTGAGGTGGCTCTTAAATTACATTAAATTGTGATTATTAAAACTAATGGCCATGACATAAAGTAGAGTATACTAGAGTATTGTTACATTATCACAGAGACTCTGGCGTGTCTATGTTGAGGAACATTCAGGATTAAAAGAAAAGCTTAAAATAGAAATTTTAGGATGGGAAAAAGTACAATCAAAACCTGCTGCTCTTTCTACTTCAGAACCCTGCTGTATATACCCATGTAGGGAATTAGGCATGGCAGCTCGCAACAACAAACAATATACAGTAAATGTAGCCTGTCACATGTGGTTATATAACAATAAAAGGTCAGCCTAGTTTAGGAGACAGTGACTGTCTGCACGTCAATACCAATGTCACGAAGAATCTTTTCTGAGTATCGGACGCTGATCCCCTGAAGTCTTGTCTGTCTACACAGTATGCATGTCATGGATTGCCATGAACATTGGTTCAGACATTAATGGATGAATTGTAATAACTTTAACCTCTGACTGTCACTGAGCACCATCATCAAACAAAAAAACGAATGCATCCAATACTTTAAAACTGAAATACCTGCGAAACTAACGACATTCCTCTGTCAACCTCAGCCGTGCTTTGTGTTCAGTGCCACATAGCAAATGCTAGCATGTTAACACACTGAACTAGGTTGGTGAACATCGTAAACATTATACCTGCTTAGCATCAGCATGTTGTGCATTATGTCAGTGCATTGTGTCATTTGTGAGATACGTAGGCTATTGGGGTTGTGCAATATGATAGTTGTGCAATACGTTGGCTATTTGGGTTGTGCATTATGTCAGTACATTATGTACATTGTGTCATTTGTCATTTGTGTCAGCAATATGTAGGCTATTAGGGTTGGGCAATATGTTAGTTGTGCAATATCTTATTGTGCAAGGGCTGTGCTACACTTGTTGCGGAGAATGCAACCAACAGGATAGTTCAATTAAAAAATGCCAAAGAAATGAGTAGTTAATGTGTTTACTATGTGTATTTGGAAGCATGTTTGTGTTGCATGAGAGTATGGGTTGAGAAATGCTTATTTTTCTGTATTTTGTGTTGTCTTTGTAAAGCTGCGGAACAGACAGAGTCCAAAACAAATTTCCCTTCGGGGACAATAAAGTATATCTTATATCTTGTCTTATCTTATCATTGTGAGCAGGTTAGCATGCTCAATCAATTGAATTTGCTTTTAATTGAAGTGACAAACAGATTGATTGAGAAACAGAGTGAAAGTTTGCGGGGGGGGGGGGGGTCACTCTCCCCCAAAAAGTTGTTGAGCGGACAGGGTCTATTGGGGTGCTGCGGGTGGTGGTGTTGCTGAATAAATAAAACCAACATTGATTTACACATCACGCTACTATTTTTATGGTAATATGTGTTTATTTTTCAACCAGAACTCATCTACAATTCATCTAAAGAAAAAAGGAACAGGAAGAAGAAATATCTTATGGTACCTGTCACTTAAATAAAACACAAAAAAAAGAAACAGCTGCTTCATGAGTGAATCAACCCCAATCCTCACCCCAAACACCAAAAGTTATCAGTACTACCTATCTTTACATTTAATTATCATAATTTTAAGCGTGTTAGTCATCATTTTTCTTATAATATTCCTGTATTGTTTTCTTATACAAATTCTTAAATTTACAAACACTGTTGTAGCACTTCAGTTCATAGTCCAAGGTATTCCAGAATTTAACTCCGTAAATGGACAAACACTTCTGTTTTTGTGTAGTACGTGCAAAAAGAGTTTTAAAATGATATTGCCTTCTATGGCCATCTTCCTCTGATACAGGAGTAAATAAATTTTGCATAACCATAGGCAAAACTCTCTGCTTAGCTCTCCACATAAAAATCTAAATCTTCCAATCAACCAAATCGTTGAATTTTAAAAGTCCAGATTTTATAAATAAACTATTAGTGTGTTCTCTGTCTTATTGATAATCCTTAATGCTTTTTTCTGTAACAAAAACAGAGGTTTTGTATTAGTAGGGTATGTATTACCCCAGATTTCTATGCAATATCCAAAATATGGGAGTATTAAGGAATTGTATAATAAGCAACGTAGAATAATGTAAAACATCTTTAACTTTATACAAGACCCCAATACTTTTGCAAACTTTACTCTTAATATAAACTATGTGATCTTTCCAATTCAATTTATCATCCAAAATAACACCTAAAATGTTATCTCATTAACTCTTTCAATATCAGTTCCTTCAATTGCTATTCTTACATTTTCATTCTTTTTACAATTTGGTACAATTACCAAAAACCATGTATTTTGTTTTTTCCCAATTTAGACATAATTTATTTTTGTCAAACCATTTCTTAATTTTTCCCATTTCTGAATTTATATTTTCTGTAATTTCTGACAGATTATCTCCAGAATAAAAAATGTTGGTATCATCAGCAAAAAATCAAAAACTGTACTACCGTTGACACTTCGCAGAGGTCATTAATGAACAAAATAAAAAGTAATGGGCCTAAAACGGACCCTTGTGGAACTCCACATATTATATCTTTTAACTCAGATCTTTAACCATTAATTTGAACAAACTGCTGTCGGTTATTGAGATAACTTTTGAGCCATTGATGAGCTAGACCCCTAATGCCATAGTTGTATGATTTTATCAATAGCAGACTATGATTTATGGTGTCGAATGCTTTGCTTAAGTCGATGAATACCCCCACTGTGTGTTGCTTATTCTCAGTTGCAGATGCAATTTTTTCTATGACTTCAATTAATGCCAAAGCTGTTGATCTTTTTGTTCTAAAGCCATATTGTTTTTCAGTAAGTAGTTTATGTTTCTCTAAAAAAATATTTAGTTTTTGAGTAAACAGCTCAAAAACTAAATATAGCAAAAACTAAATATAGCAACAGTTAGTAACAGTTGAAAATAGGGGTAAGGTTATGCGTCGTTGGCTACATTGAACGTGTAACGTATGCGGACCGTTAGCAGAGCATATGTGCCACGGAATGTATCTTTTAACTGGCTACACCTGCTGCGCACACACGGCGTTGGATTGTGTGAGTCACAGGCGAGACGGAGAGCTTTTGCTTTGGGATTGTTTTTTGTTTTTTTAGAAATTGCTAATCTACTGTCAACCGTTAAGGATGCAGGTGAGGGAAACAAGAAATAAAAAACAGAAACTATCAAATTGAAACTGCCAATACGCTCATTGACAGTTATTACGTTGTTTCCTGTATATCGGTAGTTTAATTTAAAAGAAATATAGACACTTTATGATCCATTTCTGTGTAAAAGGGCCTCACACAACTCGCGTAAAAAATATAAATAAAATACTGTCGTATTTTTACACTTGTAGAGCAGCAAAGAATGAGAAGCGAATTGCCTGTATGTGTGAAAACAAAATATATAGCATAATTACATTATTTTGTCATTCTTTCAGGGGGGAAGGGAGGCGGTGGTACCAAAACAATGGTAGGGGAAACACTGCAGTAGCCTGGCTCCACCCTCCTACGTACTTTGCTGAATTTTCATTTTCCTTCAGTACTCTGTCTGGGTTTGCGGTATATTCTTGGGTTTTCTCCGACCAAATCTTTGGCGGTCCAATCAGCGAACAGAGGGAGTGGCTGAGAACGATGACGTTGAGGTCGTGCACTAGTTTGAGTTGTAGTTCCGTAATGGTGGCGGAGAAAGATGCGAGCGAAGCCATTCGGTCCGTTGTGGCAACTCTGCCGAATATCCAGCCCGAGCAAGAACAATCTTTGCTGAGTTTTGTTGGTGGCCATGATGTTGTGGCCCTCCTCCCCACGGGGTTCGGGAAAAGTTTGATTTTCCAGCTCGCTCCTTAAGTGGTGAAGAAGTTAGCCAAGGCGAACATTAGCGATGCTAAGCCGACGTCACGACCAAATGTTAGCGATTGGTTATGGCAGATCCAGAGTGGCTCTGGGCAGAGCCAATAGTTTTAAACTTCAACAGAGTACCCGCCTTCAAGGAAGTTAACACTTGTCAATGGAGAGTAGCCAGACTCTCTGTACAAATGAAATGTACGAGAGTCTGGTAGGACCAGGCTAACACTGCAGTACTTGGTTGGGGCTCCTTATACATGAATTACTGCATCAATGCGGCATGGCATGGAGTTGATCAGCCTGTGGCACTGCTGAGGTGTTATGGAAGCCCAGGTTGCTCGTGTCTCATCTTCCTCTTGACAATACCCCATACATTTTCTATGGGGTTCAGGTCAGGCGAGTTTGCTAACCAATCAAGCACAGTAATCCCATGGTCATTGAACCAGGTATTGGTTTTTTTTCAAAAATGTTGGCGCTTTTTCGGAAGCTTTTTCGGATGTTTTTGTCGCTTTTTATCGATGTTTTTTGTCACTTTAAAACCTTTTTGACATTTTCTTCTGGTGTTTTTGAAGTTTGTATCATTGTTTTTGGCACATTTTCCAATATTTTTGTCGCTTTCCCAACGCTTTGTCGCTTTTTTTCAGTATTTTCGATGGTTATTTTGACGTCCCATATGTCTGGTTAAATGTCTGGGACTGTTCCTGGGACCGTTTCTTGGTGTTTTTTCTTTGTGGATGTGTCCAGCAGTCCTTGTGACTGGCACCATTGGTCTGAAAATTCACAATGACACCACCGGAGCTGCACATACACTATAGTCCCTTTAGGTCATCATGTCATTTATTTTGTTGGAAAGAGTGAACATCATTCTTTAGGCAAGGTCAGACGTGACCAAGCATTTTAATGATCATCGTTTGAACATTATCATTTTAACCTATCTGTACATCATAAAGCACACACACACACACACAGAGAGAGAGAGAGAGAGAGAGAGAGAGAGAGAGAGAGAGAGAGAGAGAGAACGTGCTGTAGACTGTGGCAAAGAAATGTAATTCAAGTGAAATAATGGAACATTAAAGGTAAGTAATGGTGAAAGCAATTGTCATCATTCTCATCATTTTTAGACTGAATGTTGAAATGGAGTGTGAAGGAAGGAACTGAAAATAACAAGAATATATCCTATTAATAATAGAATTAGGAAATATATAATGCAATTGTATAACCTGAGAGATAAGATCCCAATTGAGTGTCATGAATACTGAAAAACTGATGGATCTTTAAAGGTAATGGAGTAATTCTTCCTTTGAAAAATCCAGTTAGTGAAAAAGACAGACAGAGAGTGGGTGAGAGACGGGGAGGAGAACAGAGAGCAGCAGGAAGAATTCAGGTGGAGGAAGTAGCTGCCATTTCTAAGAAATGTGAAGAGCCAGAGAGTCTTAGAGTGGTTTTGTCACTTACCAGTAAAAAAACATTGAAGAGTACTTTTTTTAGTCGTAGATATGGAATAATTCTAAAATGAAAAAGAATACAGTGTATCTTTCTCAGCTATTCAAATAGTAGAATCCATAAACAATGTATAGTAACTCACTCCTGAAGCATTTACCTTGACATGTTTATTTTATCTTCTGCTTAAAATCACACATGGACAGTTATTATTCATGACCAGTTTTTTTACATTTTGGTATAAGAAATCAAGAAATCAGGCAAGCAGAGGAAGGTCATTCTTGTCCTTAGAAACACACACAGCGTTTAGGATATTTTATTAAAACTCTAGCTACACTACTGGTCAAAAGTTTGGGGTCAATTAGAAATTTCCATTCCACTCCATTACAGACAGAATACCAGCTGATCTGAGTGGGTGGCTGATCTTTAATGCAATATCTACATTGCCCATTATCAGTAACCATTCATCCAATGTTCCAAAGGCACATTCTGTTTACTAATCTGATATCATTTTAAAAGGCTAACTGAGAAAACATTGGAGAACCCTTTTGCAATTATGTAAGCACATAATGTAATCTGAAAACTGCTGCCCTGGTTAAAAAAACAATGCAACTCAGCTGGTATTCTGTCTGTAATGGAGTGGAATAAAAATTTCTAAGTGACCCCAAACTTTTTGACCGGTAGTGTATGTCATCAACAAATGGAGTGCAGCCTTACTAACGGGGTAACAGATCCATCTCTCACAAGGCAGTGAGCTGTAGTGGTGCAATAAAAAAATTCAGTGTTTTTCAACCTGAGCTCTATTTTCACATGCATTTGTGTCTAATACCTCTTTTTTAAACGTACATGGTTGTTTTGAAAAACGGAGACATTTCCCTTCGTTTGTGTCCTTCGTTTACACGCAAACGGAGAATTCGCCTCTGAAAACAATTCTTTCTAAAAACTCCGGGGTCGTTGGTCGTTTTTGAGCCAATGTTAAAGTTTTTCTTCATTGTCAAGAGTTTTTTTTATTTTTATTTTTTTATTATTTTAAAATGGAGTTGTATGAATGGATGGGTGGATGGAGCTCGCAGCAATGTAGCTGTGAGCAGTCAGCTGGGAGGGAAGCAGCACTGCAGCTTTCCACTTTCCAGGCTCAGATGACTCGGGCTCCGTTCACAGCTTCAACACTTATCTCCCCTGAGCAGGTAGGTGTGTGTGTGTGTGTGTGTGTGTGTGTGTGTGTGTGTGTGTGTGTGTGTGTGTGTGTGCGTGCGTGCGTGCGTGTGTGCGTGCGTGCGTGCCTGCGTGTGCGTGAGCGAGCATGGGTTTATTGGACTTGTTTTTCTCAACATTCAGATGGGTGTTTGTGCATTTGTGAATTTGTGTGTGCAAATGTATGGGGAAACTTTTGTGTGCACTGTTTCTACACATGTGCCTGTGTGTGCACATTTAGATTATACTGTATACATTTTCGGTATCTATGGATGTGCATCTGTGCATGTGTGTGTTTATTGTAATCACTGTTTATATGTAAGTATTTAAGTGTGAGTTTCATGGAGACTTGTGCTGAATTGCTGGGAGGCCGCCTATGTTCTTATCACAGACAGTGGAAGGGTGAAAAAGCTGCGGCAGAAACTAGCTGAATGAGAGACTCTTCAAAAATACATCCCTCTCATGTGCTTTTTTCTTCCTAAAGATATTCCATTGTAATAGCCCTTTATAGCAATACCAATTGTCCTCAATGGACAATGCAGCACTGTTCTGTGTCAGGGAAGTCAAGACACTATTGACAAAAACGTTGTTTGAAAAAAAACGTTGCCATAGTCTTCTTGGCTAACTGCCGAGAAGTTTATTGTTGTTCCTATCGTTGAATGAACTGAAGTCTCCTTCCTCACTGGCTGACAACTTTCGTGGCTGCTTATCTAGGTATTCACGAATGCCCGAAAGATGTGGGGAAATCATCCCACCCTCAACTCATCAAAATATGATTGGCTAAGGCCTGCGTCGACCGTCCGACTATCTGGCAGAAACGCAGGTCTTTCCATTTATTTTTAATGGGGGTAGTGCATTTTGGCTGTTCCAAAAACTCCAAACACTCCAAAAAATGCAGGCGAAAAAGGTTAGACCGACTCAACTTTTGGTGACTGGTGGCCAGTCATGTAACCGGAGTATTTTGAGCTATAGTTTGAGGCGGTGTGAGAGTCCCATACAGGAAACAGGAAACATCACTGCCTCTATCGCTGCCACAGGAAAGTTTTAAAACACCAAACACAAGCACTGAACTGTCCGGGAGTTTGTGTAATAGCTGAATGTTTCCTACAACAACAAAGCACTCACTATGTCTTGCTTGTCTCTTTTCTTTCTCTCGCTCCTGTGAAATAAAGTTGCCTTCAAGTGCGGTCGGAAACATCAAAATCTATAAACGATCTGACGGAAAACAGTAACTGTGAAATATAAAGTTTGCTTGTGCGTTGTTGGGGGGTTTAATAACAACAGGATGTCCACAAATGGGCCGTTTCATTGACACTCCCCCCCGCGGCACCACCCTGCATAAAATAGCCGGATCACTTTTCTTGGTGTGAATGCCCATTAAGACACCTGTCACCATCAAATGCATGCATCATTTATTTGCATTACACGCGCATTCGGTCCAGCTTCTGAAGGCCCTGCCTCGCCAGGGGGAGTCACTCGAGTCATTCTTCCAGATACCAACAGAAGAAACAGTGATTTGTCCATTTCCCCGACTGTTATATTAAACCACTGTTTACCAAAAAATAATTGAGTCCAAGTTAACAGTAATCTAGACATTATTACTATGGGTGGTGGAAAAAGATACAGCATAGTACGTGATATTTTCTGTGGCAATACTGTATCGATACACAGATGCCAAGTATGGATCAATTATGTTATATGTATTGGTCAGTTTGTCTGCTTGACAATCCCATTTTGCAGCAATAAAATTGAAGTATGATGAACAAACAGAGACATTTATCTTTTTAGATAAAAAAAGATGTTGACAAAGTTTCCTTTTGGGGACATAATTTAAAATTGGGAAACATTTTAAGTTGGAAAAACTATAGGTGTGAAAAAAATGTATTGCAATATATCACAGAATATTGCAATATGTTTAAAATCGCAATAATATTGTATCGTGACATAAATATCGTATAT